>NW_027667640.1:3235000-3275000 GCF_963924665.1 Micromys minutus | reverse complement strand
CCCTCCCTGACCCTAACCCTAACCCTAACCCTAATTCTAAACCTAACCCTGACCCTAATCCTAACACTAACCCTATTTCTAATTCTAACCCTAACACTAATCCTAAACTAAAACCTAACCCCCTAATAATAACCCTAACACTAAACCTAACCCTAACCCTAATCCTAACCCTAACCCTAACCCTAACACTAACCCCTAACACCTAACACTAACCCTAACCCTAACCCCTAACCCTATCCCTAACCCTAAACTTAACCCTAATTCTAACCCTAACCCTATCCCTAACCCTAACCCTTACCCTAACACTAACACTAACCTTAACCCTAACCCTAAACTTAACCCTCACCCTAACCCTCACCTTAACCCAAAACCTAACCCTAACACTAACCCTAAAACCCTAAATCCTAAACCTTAAACCCCGAAAAACCCTAAACACTAATTCCAAAAGCACCCTAAACCCTAAACTATAAACACTAAACGCTAAAAAACCCTAAACCCTAAACCCTAAACACTAAACCCTAAACAAGCCTAAACCCTAAAACCATTAACACTATACCCTAAACAACCCTAAACCCTTAACCCTAAACATTATACCCTAAACCCTAAAACACTATACAACCTTAAACCCTAAACCTTAAAATATCCTAAAACATAAATCCTGAACAACCCTAAACACTAAATTATAAACAACCCTAAAAAACCCTAAAGAACTCTAAACGCTAAAACCTAAACAACCCTAACCATTGAACAATCTGAAACGCTAAATTCTATAACCTAAACCTAAACCACCCTAAAACTTAAACAATCCTAAACACTAAACCTTAAACCATAAACCCTAAATTTTAAACCATAAATCTAAGAATAACCATAACCCTAACCCTAACCCTAAACCTAAACCTAACCCTAACCCCAACCCTAACCTTAACCCCATAACCCTAACCCTAACCTTAAGCCTAACATAACCCCATAACCCTAACTCTAACCCTAACTCTAACCCTAACTTTAACCCTAATGCTAACCCTAACCCTAACCCTAACCCTAACCCATTAACCTTAATCCCTAAATCCTAAAACCTGAACAACCATAAATCCTAAACCCTGAACAACGCTAAATCATAAACCCTGAATAACCCTAAACACTAACCTCTAAACAACCCTAAACAACCCTAATCACTAAACCATAAACAACCCTAAACATTAAACCCTAAAGAACCCTATACCCTAAACTTTAAACACTAAACCCTAAATAACCCTAAACCCTAAACCATTAACACTATACCCTAAACAACACTAAACACTAAACCCAAAACAACCCTAAAACCTAAACCTTAAACACTAAACCTTAAAAAACCCTAAACCCTAAACACTAAACCCTAAACAACCCTAAATTTTAACCGTAAACACTATACCCTAAACAACCCTAAACCTTAAACAATCCTAAACTCTAAACCCTAAACCCTTAACCTAAACCACCCTAAATCTTAAACAATCCTAAACCCTAAACCTTAAACCCTAAACACTAAACCCTAAACCCTAAACCTAACAATAACCATAACCCTAAACCTAACCCCTAACCCTTTCTCTAACCCTAACCCTAACCCTAATCCTAACCCTAAACCTAACCCTAACCCTAACCCTAACCCTAACCCTAACCCTAACCCTAAACCTAATCCTAACCCTAACCTTAACCCTAATCCTAAACCTAACCCTAACCCTAACCCTAACCGTAACCATAACACTAAACTCTAAACCCTAAACCTAATCCATCCTAAACCTTAAACAATCCTAAACCATAAACCTTAGACCCGAAATCCTAAATCTAACAATAAACCTAAACCTAACCCTAAATCTAACCCTAACCCTAACCCTAACCCTAAAGCCTCCCTGACCCTAACCCTAACCCTAACCCTAACCCTAAACCTAACCCTGACCCTAATCCTAACACTAACCCTATTTCTAATTCTAACCCTAAAACTAATCCTAAACTTAAACCAAACCCCCTAATAATAACCCTAACCCTAACACTAACCCTAACCCCTAACCCTAACCCTAACCCTAACCCTAACCTAACGCTAACCCTAACCCTTACCCTAACCCTAACACTAACCCCTAACCCTTACCCTAACCCTAACCCTAACCCTGACCATTACCCTAACCCTAACCCTAACCCTAACCCTAACCCTAAACCTAACCCTGACCCTAATCCTAACACTAAACCTATTTCTAATTCTAACCCTAACACTGATCCTAAACTTAAACCTAACCCCCTAATAATAACCCTAACCCTAACACTAACCCTAACCCTAACCCTAACCCTAACCTTAACCCTACCCTAACCCTAACCCTAACCCTAACCCAAACCCTAAAACTAACCCCCTAACTTTTACCCTAACCCTAACCCTAACCCTAACACTTACCATAACCCTAACCCTAACCCTAACCCAATCCCTAACCCTAACCCTAACCGTAACCATAACACTAAACTCTAAACCCTAAACCTAATCTACCCTAAACCTTAAACAATCCTAAACCATAAACCTTAAACCCTAAACCCTAAATCTAACAATAAACCTAAACCTAACCCTAAATCTAACCCTAACCCTATCCCTAACCCTAAACCTAACCCTGACCCTAACCCTAACCCTAATCCTAACACTAACCATAACCCTAACCCTAACACTAACCCTAACCTTAACCCTAACCCTAACCCTAACAATAACCCTAAACCTAACTCTAACCCTAACCCTAACCCTAACCGTAACCATAATACTAAACTTTAAACCCTAAACCTAATCCACCCTAAACCTTAAACAATCCTAAACCATAAACCTTAAACCCTAAACCCTAAATCTAACAATAAACCTAAACCTAACCCTAAATCTAACCCTAACCCTAACCCTAACCCTAAACCTAAACCTGACCCTAACCCTAACCCTAATCCTAACACTAATCATAACCCAAACACTAACCCTAACCCTAACCCTAAACCTAACCCTAAAACTCACACTATTCCTAATCCTAACACTAAACCCGAAACTTTAAATCTAATCCTAACCCTAACCCTACCCTTAACCCTAACCCTAACCCTATCCCTAAACCTAACACTGACCCTAATCCTAACACTAACCCTATTTCTAAATCTAACCCTAACACTAATCCTTAACTAAAACCTAACGCCCTAATAATAACCCTAACACTAAACCTAACCCTAACCCTAACCCTAACCGTAACCCTAACACTAACGCCTAACCCCTAACACTAACCCTAACCCTAACCCCTAACCCTAACCCTAACCCTAACCCTAACCCTAACCCTAACCCTAACCCTAACCCTAACCCTAAGCCTAACCCTATCCCTAACCCTAACCCTTACCCTAACACTAACACTAACCTTAACCCTAACCCTAACCTTAACCCTCACCCTAACCCTCACCTTAACCCTAAACCTAACCCTAACACTAACCCTAACACCCTAAATCCTAAACCCTAAACCCCGAAAAACCCTAAACACTAATTCCAAAAGCACGCTAAACCCTAAACTATAAACACTAAACGCTAAAAAACCCTAAACCCTAAACCCTAAACACTAAACCCTAAACAAGCCTAAACCCTAAAACCATTAACACTATACCCTAAACAACCCAAAACCCTTAACACTAAACATTATACCCTAAACCCTAAAACACTATACAACCTTAAACCCTAAACCTTAAAATATCCTAAATCATAAATCCTGAACAACCCTACACAAAATCATAAACAACCCTAAAAAACCCTAAACAACTCTAAACGCTAAAACCTAAACAACCCTAACCATTAAACAATCTGAAACGCTAAATTCTATACCCTAAACCTAAACCACCCTAAAACTTAAACAATCCTAAATCCTAAACCTTAAACCATAAACCCTAAATTTTAAACAATAAATCTAAGAATAACCATAACCCTAACCCTAACCCTAAACCTAAACCTAACCCTAACCCCAACCCTAACCTTAACCCCATAACCCTAAACCTAACCTTAAACAATCCTAAACCCTAAACCTTAAACCGTAAACACTAAACTCTAAACCCTAAACCTAACAATAACCATAACTCTAACCCTAACCCCTAACCCTTACCCTAACCCTAACCCTAACCCTAATCCTAAACCTAACCCTAACTCTAACCCTAACCCTAACCCTAACCCTAAACCTAACACTAACCTTAACCCTAATCGTAACCCTAACCCTAACCCCAACCGTAACCCTAACCCTAAACCTAATCCTAACCCTAACCCTAACCCTAACCCTAACGCTAACCCTATCCCTAACCCTAAACCTAATCCTAACCCTAATCTTAACCCTAATCCTTACCCTAACCCTAACCCGAACCGTAACCATAACACTAAACTCTAAACCCTAAACCTAATCCACCCTAAACCTTAAACAATCCTAAACCATAAACCTTAGACCCTAAATCCTAAATCTAACAATAAACCTAAACCTAACCCTAAATCTAACCCTAACCCTAACCCTAACCCTAAACCCTGCCTGACCCTAACCCTAACCCTAACCCTAAACCTAACCCTGACCCTAATCCTAACACTAACCCTATTTCTAATTCTAACCCTAACACAAATCATAAACTTAAACCTAACCCCCTAATTATAACCCTAACCCTTTCACTAACCCTAACCCTTAAACCTAACCCTAACCCTAACCCTAACCCTAACCTAACCCTAACCCTAACCCTAACCCTAACCCTAACCTAACCCTAACCCTAACCCTAACCCTAACACAAACCCTAACACTAACCCCCTAACTTTTACCCTAACCCTAACCCTAACCCTAAACCTAACCCTTACCATAACCCTAACCCTAAACCTAACTCCATCCCTAACTCTAACCCTAACCTTAACCATAACACTAAACTCTAAACCCTAAACCTTATCCACCCTAAACTGTAAACAATCCTAAACCATAAACCTTAAACCCTAAACCCTAAATCTAACAATAAACCTAAACCTAACCCTAAATCTAACCCTAAAGATATCCCTAACCCTAAACCTAACCCTGACCCTAACCCTAACTCTAATCCTAACACTAACCATAACCCTAACCCTAACACTAACCCTAACCATAACCCTAACCCTAACCCTAACCCTAAACCTAACTCTAACCCTAACCCTAACCATAACCGTAACCATAATAATAAACTCTAAACCCTAAACCTAATCCACCCTTAAACTTAAACAATCCTAAACCATAAACCTTAAACCCTAAACCCTAAATCTAACAATAAACCTAAACCTAACCCTAAATCTAACCCTAAAGATATCCCTAACCCTAAACCTAACCCTGACCCTAACCCTAACTCTAATCCTAACACTAACCATAACCCTAACCCTAACACTAACCCTAACCATAACCCTAACCCTAACCCTAACCCTAAACCTAACTCTAACCCTAACCCTAACCATAACCGTAACCATAATAATAAACTCTAAACCCTAAACCTAATCCACCCTTAAACTTAAACAATCCTAAACCATAAACCTTAAACCCTAAACCCTAAATCTAACAATAAACCTAAACCTAACCCTAAATCTAACCCTAACCCTAACCCTAACCCTAAACATAAACCTTACCCTAACCCTAATCCTAATCCTAACACTAATCATAACCCAAACACTAACCCTAAACCTAACCCTAAACCTAACCCTAAACCTCACACTATCCCTAATCCTAACACTAAACCCTAAACTTTAAATCTAACCTTAACCCTAACTCTAGCCTTAACCCTAACCCTAACCATATCCCTAAACCTAACCCTGACCCTAATCCTAACACTAACCCTATTTCTAATTCTAACCCTAACACTAATCCTAAACTAAAACCTAACACCCTAATAATACCCCTAACACTAAACCTAACCCTAACCCTAACCCTAACCCTAACCCTAACACTAACCCCTAACCGCTAACACTAACCCTAACCCAAACCCCTAACCCTAACCCTAACCCTAACCCTAACCTTAACCCTAACCCTAACCCTAACCATAAACCTATCCCTAACCCTAACCCTTATTCTAACACTAACACTAACATTAACCCTAACCCTAACCTTAACCCTCACCCTAACCCTCACCTTAACCCTAAACCTAACCCTAACACTAACCCTAACTCCCTAAATCCTAAACCCTAAACCCCGAAAAACCCTAAACACTAATTCCAAAAGCACGCTAAACCCTAAACTATAAACACTAAACGCTAAAAAACCCTAAACCCTAAACCCTAAACACTAAACCCTAAACAAGCCTAAACCCTAAAACCATTAACACTATACCCTAAACAACCCTAAACCCTTAACACTAAACATTATACCCTAAACTCTAAAACAATGTACAACCTTAAACCCTAAACCTTAAAATATCCTAAATCATAAATCCTGAACAACCCTAAACACTAAATCATAAACAACCCTAAAAAACCCTAAACAACTCTAAACGCTAAACCTAAACAACCCTAAACATTAAACAATCTTAAACGCTAAACCCTATACCCTAAACCTAAACCACCCTAAAACTTAAACAATCCTAAACCCTAAACCTTAAACCATAAACCCTAAATTTTAAACCATAAATCTAAGAATAACCATAACCCTAACCCTAACCCTAAACCTAAACCTAACCCTAACCCCAACCCTAACCTTAACCCCATAACCCTAACCCTAACCTTAAGCCTAACATAACCCCATAACCTTAACTCTAACCCTAACTCTAACCCTAATGCTAACCCTAACCCTAACCCTAACCCTAACCCTAACCCTAACCTTAACCCCTTAACCATAATCCCTAAATCCTAAACCCTGAACAACCATAAATCCTAAACCCTGAACAACCCTAAATCATAAACCCTGAATAACCCTAAACACTAACCTCTAAACAACCCTAAACAACCCTAATCACTAAACCATAAACAACCCTAAACACTAAACCCTAAACAACCCTATACCTTAAACCTTAAACACTAAACCCTAAATAACCCTAAACCCTAAACCATTAACACTATACCCTAAACAACACTAAACACTAAACCCAAAGCAACCCTAAAACCTAAACCTTAAACACTAAACCTTAAACAACCCTAAACCCTAAACACTAAACCCTAAACAACCCTAAACTTTTAACCCTAAACACTATACCCTAAACAACCCTAAACCTTAAACAATCCTAAACTCTAAACCCTAAACTCGTAACCTAAACCCACCTAAATCTTAAACAATCCTAAACCCTAAACCTTAAACCCTAAACACTAAACCCTAAACCATAAACCTAACAATAACCATAACCCTAACCCTAACCCCTAACCCTTACCCTAACCCTAACCCTAACCCTAATCCTAACCCTAACCCTAACCCTAACCCTAACCCTAACCCTAACCCTAACCCTAACCCTAACCCTAAACCTAATCCTAACCCTAAACTTAACCCTAATCCTAACCCTAACCCTAACCCTAACCCTAACCGTAACCATAACACTAAACTCTAAACGCTAAACCTAATCCACCCTAAACCTTAAACAATCCTAAACCATAAACTTTAGACCCTAAATCCTAAATCTAACAATAAACCTAAACCTAACCCTAAATCTAAACCTAACCCTAATCCTAAACCTAAACCCTCCCTGACCCTAACCCTAACCCTAACCCTAACCCTAACCCTGAACCTAATCCTGACCCTAATCCTAACACTAACCCTATTTCTAATTCTAACCCTAACACTATTCCTAAACTTAAACCTAACGCCCTAATAATAACCCTAACCCTAACACTAACACTAACCCCTAACCCTAACCCTAACCCTAACCCTAACCCTAACCTAACCCTAACCCTAACCCTAACCCTAACCCTAACACTAACCCCCTAACTTTTACCCTAACCCTAACCCTACTATTAACCCTAACCTTAACCGTAATCCTAACCCTAACCCTAACCCTAACCCTAACCCTAACTCTAACCCTAACCCTAACCCTAACCGTAACCGTAATACTAAAGTCTAAACCCTAAACCTAATCTACCCTAAACCTTAAACAATCCTAAACCTTAAACCTTAAACCCTAAACCCTAAATCTAACAATAAACCTAAACCTAACCCTAAATCTAACCCTAACCCTAAACCTAACCCTAAACCTAAACCTGACCCTAACCCTAACCCTAATAATAACACTAATCATAACCCAAACACTAAACCTAACCCTAACTCTAAACCTAACCCTAAACCTTACACTATCCCTAATCCTAACACTAAACCCTAAACTTTAAATCTAACCCTAACCCTAACTCTAGCCTTAACCCTAACCCTAACCATATCCCTAAACCTAACCCTGACCCTAATCCTAACACTAACCCTATTTCTAATTCTAACCCTAACACTAATCCTAAACTAAAACCTAACCCCCTAATAATAACCCTAACACTAAACCTAACCCTATCCCTAACCCTAACCCTAACACTAACCCCTAAGCTCTAACACTAACCCTAACCCAAACCCCTAACCCTAACCCTAACCCTAACCCTAACCTTAACCCTAACCCTAACCCTAACCATAAACCTATCCCTAACCCTAACCCTTACCCTAACACTAACACTAACCTTAACCCTAACCCTAACCTTAACCCTCACATTAACCCTCACCTTAACCTTAAACCTAACCCTAACACTAACCCTAACACCCTAAATCCTAAACCCTAAACCCCGAAAAACCCTAAACACTAATTCCAAAAGCACCCTAAACCCTAAACTATAAACACTAAACGCTAAGAAACCCTAAACCCTAAACCCTAAACACTAAACCCTAAACAAGCCTAAACCCTAAAACCATTAACACTATACCCTAAACAATCCTAAACCCTTAACCCTAAACATTATACCCTAAACCCTAAAACACTATACAACCTTAAACCCTAAACCTTAAAATATCTTAAATCATAAATACTGAACAACCCTAAACACTAAATTATAAACAACCCTAAAAAACCCTAAACAACTCTAAACGCTAAAACCTAAACAACCCTAACCATTAAACAATCTTAAACGCTAAATTCTATACCCAAAACCTAAACCACCCTAAAACTTAAACAATCCTAAACCCTAAACCTTAAACCATAAGCCCTAAATTTTAAACCATAAATCTAAGAATAACCATAACCCTATCACTAACCCTAAACCTAAACCTAACCCTAACCCCAACCCTAACCTTAACCCCATAACCCTAACCCTAACCTTAAGCCTAACATAACCCCATAACCCTAACTCTAACCCTAACTCTAACCCTAATGTTAACCCTAACCCTAACCCTAACCCAAACCCTAACCCCTTAAGCTTAATCCCTAAATCCTAAACCCTGAACAACCATAAATCCTAAACCCTGAACAACCCTAAATCATAAACCCTGAATAACCCTAAACTCTAACCTCTAAACAACCCTAAACAACCCTAATCACTAAACCATAAACAACACTAAACACTAAACCCTAAACAACCCTATACCCTAAACTTTAAACACTAAACCCTAAATAACCCTAAACCCTAAACCATTAACACTATACCCTAAACAACACTAAACACTAAACCCAAAACAACCCTAAAACCTAAACCTTAAACAATAAACCTTAAACAACCCTAAACCCTAAACACTAAACCCTAAAGAACCCTAAACTTTTAACCCTAAACACTATACCCTAAACAACCCTAAACCTTAAACAATCCTAAACTCTAAACCCTAAACCCTTAAACTAAACCACCCTAAATCTTAAAAAATCCTAAACCCTAAACCTTAAACCCTAAACACTAAACCCTAAACCCTAAACCTAACAATAACCATAACCCTAACCCTAACACCTAACCCTTACCCTAACCCTAACCCTAACCCTAATCCTAACCCTAACCCTAACCCTAACCCTAACCCTAACCCTAACCCTAACCCTAACCCTAACCCTAACCCTAAACCTAATCCTAACCCCAACCTTAACCCTAATCCTAACCCTAACCCTAACCCTAACCCTAACCGTAATCATAACACTAAACTCTAAACCCTAAACCTAATCCACCCTAAACCTTAAACAATCCTAAACCATAAACCTTAGACCCTAAATCCTAAATCTAACAATAAACCTAAACCTAACCCTAAATCTAACCCTAACCCTAACCCTAACCCTAAACCCTCACTGACACTAACCCTAACCCTAACCCTAACCCTAATTCTAAACCTAACCCTGACCCTAATCCTAACACTAACCCTATTTCTAATTCTAACCCTAACACTAATCCTAAACTTAAACCTAACCCCCTAATAATAACCCTAACCCTAACACTAACCCTAACCCCTAACCCTAACCCTAACCCTAACCCTAACCCTAACCCTAACCCAAACCCTAACACTAACGCCCTAACTTTTACCCTAACCCTAATCCTAACCCTAACCCTAACCAGTACCATAAACCTAACCCTAACCGTAACCCCATCCCTAACCCTAACCCTAACCCTAACCCTAACCCTAACCCTAACCCTAACCCTAAACCTAACGCTGACCCTAATCCTAACACTAACCCTATTTCTAATTCTAACCCTAACACTAATCCTAAACGTAAACCTAACCCCCTAATAATAACCCTAACACTAACACTAACCCTAACCCCTAACCTTAACCCTAACCCTAACCCTAAACCTAACCCTAACACTAACCCCTAACCCTTACCCTAACCCTAACCCTAACCCTAACCCTAACCATTACCCTAACCCTAACCCTAACCCTAACCTAACCCTAACCCTAACCCTAACACTAAACGTAACCATAACACTAAACTCTAAACCCTAAACCTAATCCACCCTAAACCTTAAACAATCCTAAACCATAAACCTTAAACCCTAAACCCTAAATCTAACAATAAACCTAAACCTGACCCTAAATCTAACCCTAACCCTAACCCTAACCCTAAACCTAACCCTGACCCTAACCCTAACCCTAATCCTAACACTAACCATAACCCTAACCCTAACCCTAAACCTAACATTAACCCTAACCCTAACCCTAACCCTAACCCTAACCCTAACCCTAACTCCTTAACCTTAATCCCTAAATCCTATTCCCTGAACAACCATAAATCTTAAACCCTGAATAACCCTAAACACTAACCTCTAAACAACCCTAAACAACCCTAATCACTAAACCATAAACAAACCTAAACACTAAACCCTAAACAACCCTATACCCTAAACCTTAAACACTAAACCCTAAATAACCCTAAACCCTAAACCATTAACACTATACCCTAAACAACACTAAACATTAACCCAAAACCACCCTAAAACCTAAACCTTAAACACTAAAACTTAAAAAAACCTAAACACTAAACACTAAAGCCTAAACAACCCTAAACTTTTAACCCTAAACACTATACCTTAAACAACCCTAAACTTTAAACAATCCTAAAGTCTAAACCCTAAACCCTTAACCTAAACCACCCTAAATCTTAAACAATCCTAAACCCTAAACCTTAAACCCTAAACACTAAACCCTAAACCCTAATCCTAACACTAACCATAACCCTAACCCTAACCCTAACCCTAACCCTTACCCTAACCCTAACCCTAACCCTAATCCTAACCCTAACCCTAACCCTAACCCTAACCCTAACCCTAATTCTAACCCTAACTCTAAACCTAATCCTAACCCTAACCTTAACCCTAATCCTAACCCTAACCCTAACCCTAACCCTAACCGTCACCATAACACTAAACTCTAAACCCTAAACCTAATCCACCCTAAACCTTAAACAATCCTAAACCATAAACCTTAGACCCTAAATCCTAAATCTAAGAATAAAACTAAACCTAAACCTAAATCTAACCCTAACCCTAACCCTAACCCTAAACCCTCCCTGACCCTAACCCTAACCCTAACCCTAACCCTAACCCTAACCCTAACCCTAAACCTAACCCTGACCCTAATCCTAACACTAACCCTATTTCTAATTCTAACCCTAACACTAATCCTAAACTTAAACCTAACTCCCTAATAATAACCCTAACCCTAACACTAACCCTAACCCCTAACCTTAACCCTAACCCTAACCCTAACCCTAACCCTAACACTAACCCCTAACCCTTACCCTAACCCTAACCCTAACCCTAACCATTACCCTAACCCTAACCCTAACCCTAACCCTAACACTAACCGTAACCATAACACTAAACTCTAATTCCTAAAACTAATCCACCCTAAACCTTAAACAATCCTAAACCATAAACCTTAAACCCTAAACCCTAAATCTAACAATAAACCTAAACCTAACCCTAAATCTAACCCTAACCCTAACCCTAACCCTAAACCTAACCCTGACCCTAACCCTAACCCTAATCCTAAAACTAACCATAACCCTAACCCTAAACCTAACCCTAACCTTAACCCTAACCCTAACCCTAACCCTAACCCTAACTCTAACCTTAACCCTAACCCTAACCCCTTAACCTTAATCCCTAAATCCTAAACCCTGAACAACCATAAATCCTAAACGCTGAACAACCCTAAATCATAAACCCTGAATTACCCTAAACACTAACCTCTAAACAACCCTAAACAACCCTAATCACTAAACCATAAAAAACCCTAAACACTAAACCCTAAACAACCCTATACCCTAAACCTTAAACACTAAACCCTAAATAACCCTAAACCCTAAACCATTAACACTATACCCTAAACAACACTAAACACTAAACCCAAAACAACCCTAAAACCTAAACCTTAAACACTAAACCTTAAACAACCCTAAACCCTAAACAGTAAACCCTAAACAACCCTAAACTTTTAACCCTAAACACTATACCCTAAACAACCCTATACCTTAAACAATCCTAAACTCTAAACCCTAAACCCTTAACCTAAACCACCCTAAATCTTAAACAATCCTAAACCCTAAACCTTAAACCCTAAACACAAAACCCTAAACCCTAAACCTAACAATAACCATAACCCTAACCCTAACGCCTAACCCTTACCCTAACCCTAACCCTAACCCTAATCCTAACCCTAACCCTAACCATAACCCTAACCCTAACCCTAACCTTAACCCTAAACCTAATCCTAACCCGTACCCTAACCCTAACTTTAACTTTAACCCTAATCCTAACACCAAACCCTAAACCCTAAACCTAACCCTAACCCTAAAATAAACTTTAAATCCTCAACCTAATCTACCCTAAACCTTAAACAATCCTAAACCCTAAACCCTGAACCCTAAACCTAACCATAACCCTAACCCTAACACTAACCATAACCTTAACACTAAATTGTAAACCCTAAATTTAATTTACGATAAACCTTAAACAATCTTAAACCCTAAACCTTAAACCTTAAACCTAACAATTACCATAACCCTAACCCTAATCCTAACCCAAACCCTAACCCTAAACGTAACCCTAACACTAAACCTAACCCTAACTCTAACCCTAACCCTAAACCTAACACTAACACTAAACGTAGTCCTAACCCTAACCCTAACCCTAAACCTGACCCTAACCCTAACCCTAACCCTAACCCTAATCCTAACTCTAACCCTAATCCTAACAATAAGCCTAAACTTAACCCTAACCCTAACCCTAAACCTAACACTAACCTTAACCCTAACCCTAACGCTAACCCTAACAGTAATCCCTAAACCCTAAACCTAACCCTAACGATATCCCAAACACAAAACTCTAAACCCTAAAAATAATCCACCCTAAACCTTAAACAATCCTAAAACCTAAACCTTTACCCTAAACCCTAAACCCTAAACCTAACAATATCCCTGACCCTAAACGTAACCCTAAACCTAACCCTAACCCTAACCCTAATCCGAACACTAAACCCTAAACCCTAAACCTAACCCTAACCTTAACACTAAACTCTAAACCCTAAACCTAATCTACCCTAAACCTTAAACAATCCTAAACCCAAAACCTTAGACCCTAAAGACTAAACCCTAAACCTAACAATAAACCTAACCCTAACCCTAACCCTAACCCTAACCTTAAACCTAACCCTAAACATAACCCTATCCCTAAACCTAACTATAACCTTAAGCCTAACCGTAAACCTAACCCTAAACCTAAACCTAACCTTAACCCTAACCCTAACCCTAAACCTAACAATAAATATAATCATAACCCTTACCCTAACCCTAACCCTAACCCTAACCGTAACCCTAACCCTAACCCTAACCGTAACACTAACTCTAACCCTAAACCTAACCCTAACCCTAACCCTAACCCTAACCTTAACCCTAACAATAACCCTAACCCTAAACCTAACCCTAACCCTAACCCAAACCTTAACCCTAAACCTAACCCTAACCCTAACCGTAACCATAACACTAAACTCTAAACCCTAAACCTAATCCACCCTAAACCTTAAACAATCCTAAACCACAAACCTTAAACCCTAAACCCTAAATCTAACAATAAACCTAAACCTAACCCTAAATCTAACCCTAACCCTAACTCTAACACTAAACCTAATCCTAACACTAACCATAACCAAACACTAACCCTAACCCTAACCCTAAACCTAACCCTAACCCTAAACCTCACACTAACCCTAATCCTAACACTAAAACTTAAACTTTAAATCTAACCCTAACCCTAACCCTACCCCTAACCCTAACCCTAACCCTATCCCTAAACCTAACCCTGACCCTAATCCTAACACTAACCCTATTTCTAATTCTAACCCTAACACTAATCCTAAATTTAAACCTAACTCCCTAATAATAACCCTAACCCTAAACCTAACCCTAACCCTAAACCTAACCCTGACCCTAACCTAAACCCTAACCCCCCAACCCTAACCTTAACCCTAACCCTAACCCTAAACGTATCTCTAACCCTAACCCTAACCGTAACTCTAACCCTAACCCTAACACTAACCCTAAACCTAACCGTAACACTAACCCTAACCCTAACCCTAACCCTAACCCTAACCATAACCATAACCATAACACTAAACTCTAAACCCTAAACCTAATCCACCCTAAAACTTAAACAATATTAAACCATAAACCTTAAACCCTAAACCCTAAATCTAACAATAAACCTAAACTTAACCCTAAATCTAACACTAACCCTAACCGTAAACCTAAACCTACCCCTGACCCTAATCCAAAGCCTAATCCTAACAATAACCATAACCCAAACAAAGATTAACCCTAACCCTAAACCTAACCCTAACCCTAAACCTCACACCTACCCTATCCCTAACCCTAACCCTAACCCTAACACTAACCCTAACCCTAACCCTAACACTATCCCTAACACTTACCCTTACCCTAACACTAACACTAACCTTAACCCTAACCCTAACCTTAACCCTCACCCTAACCCTCACCCTAACCCTAAACCTAACCGTAAAACCCTAAATCCTAAACCCTAAACGCAGAAAAACCCTAAACACTAATTCCAAAAGCACCCTAAACCCTAAACACTAAACGCTAAAAAAACCTAAACCCTAAACTCTAAACACTAAACCCTAAACTAGCCTAAACCCTAAAACCATTAACACTATACCCTAAACAACCCTAAACTCTTAACCCTAAACATTATAGCCTAAACATTAAAATACTATACAACCTTAAACCCTGAACCTTAAAATATCCTAAACCATAAATCCTGAACAACCCTAAACACTAAATCATAAACAACCCTAAAAAAACCTAAACAACTCTAAACGCTAAAACATAAACAACCCTAAACATTAAACAATCTTAAACGCTAAACCCTATACCCTAAACCTAAACCACCCTAAAACTTAAACAATCCTAAACCCTAAACCTTAAACCATAAACCCTAAATTTTAAACCATAAATCTAAGAATAACCATAACCCTAACCCTAACCCTAAACCTAAACCTAACCCTAACCCCAACCCTAACCTTAACCCCATAACCCTAACCCTAACCTTAAGCCTAACATAACCACATAACCCTAACCCTAACCCTCACCCTAACCCTAACCCTAACCCCAACCCTAACCCGAACCCTAACCCTAACCCCTAACCCCTAACACTAACCCGAACCCTAACCCCTAACCCTAACCCTAACCCTAACCCTAAATTTACGCTAATACTAACCCTAACCCTAACCCTAACCCTAACCCTAACCCTAAACCTAACCTTAAACCTAAACCTAACCTTAACCCTAACCTTAACCCTAACCCCTAACCATTACCCTAACCCTAACCCTAACCCTAACCCTAACCCTAAACCTAACCCTAACCCTAACCGTAACCCTAACTCTAACCCTAACCCTAACCCTAACCCTAAACCTAACCCTAACCCTAACCTTAACCCTAATCCTAACCCTAACCCTAACCCTAATCCTAATTGTAACCCTAACACTAAACTCTAAACCCTAAACCTAATCCACCCTAAACCTTAAAAAATCCTAAACCATAAACCGTAGACCCTAAACCTTAATCTAACAATAAACCTAAACCTAACCCTAAATCTAACCCTAACCCTAAACCCTCCCTGACCCTAACCCTAACCCTAACCCTAACCCTAACCCTAACCCTAAACCTAACCCTGACCCTAATCCTAACACTAAACCTATTTCTAATTCTATCCCTAACACTAATCCTAAACTTAAAACTAACCCCCTAATAATAACCCTAACCATAACACTAACCCTAACCCCTAACCATAACCCTAACACTAACCCTAACCTAACCCTAACCCTAACCCTAACCCTAACCCAAACCCTAACACTAACCCCCTAACTTTTACCCTAACCCTAAACCTAACCCTAACCCTAACTCTTACCATAACCCTAACCCTAACCCTAACCCCATCCCTAACCCTAACCCTAACCGTAACCATAACACTAAACTCTAAACCCTAAACCTAATCCACCCTAAATCTTAAACAATCCTAAACCCTAAACCTTAAACCCTAAACACTAAACCCTAAAACCTAAACCTAACAATAACCATAACCCTAACCCTAACCCCTAACCCTTACCCTAACCCTAACCCTAACCCTAATCCTAACCATAACCCTAATCCTAACCCTAATCCTAACCATAACCCTAACCCTAACCCTAACCGTAACCCTAACCCTAACCCTAACCTTAACCCTAATCCTAACCCTAACCCTAACCCTATCCATTACCCTAACCCTAACCCTAACCCTAACCCTAACACTAACCGTAACCATAACACTAAACTCTAAACCCTAAACCTAATCCACCCTAAATTTTAAACAATCCTAAACCATAAACCGTAGACCCTAAACCCTAAATCTAACATTAAACCTAAACCTAACCCTAAATCTAACCCTAACCCTAAACCCTCCCTGACCCTAACCCTAACCCTAACCCTAACCCTAACCATAACCCTAACCCCTAACCCTAACCCTAACCCTAACCCTAACCTAACCCAAACCCTAACCCTAACCCTAACCCAAACCGTAACACTAACCCCCTAACTTTTACCCTAACCCTAACCCTAACCCTAACCTTTACCATAAACCTAACCCTAACCCTAACCCCATCCCTAACCCTAACCCTAACTGTAACCATAACACTAAACTCTAAACCCTAAACCTAATCCACCCTAAACCTTAAACAATCCTAAACCATAAACCTTAAACCCTAAACCCTAAATCTAACAATAAACCTAAACCTAACCGTAAATCTAACCCTAACCCTATCCCTAACCCTAAACCTAACACTGACCCTAACCCTAACCCTAATACTAACACTAACCATAACCCTAACCCTAACCCTAACCGTAACCATAATACTAAACTCTAAACCCTAAACCTAATCCACCCTAAACCTTAAACAATCCTAAACCATAAACTTTAAACCCTAAACCCAAAATCTAACAATAAACCTAAACCTAACCCTAAATCTAACCCTAACCCTAACCCTAACACTAACCTAAACCTGACCCTAACCCTAACCCGAATCCTAACACTAATCATAACCCAAACACTAACCCTAACCCTAACCCTAAACCTAACCCTAAACCTCACACTATCCCTAATCCTAACACTAAACCCTAAATTTTAAATCTAATCCTAACCCTAACCCGACCCTTAACCCTAACCCTAACCCTATACCTAAACCTAACCCTGACCCTAATCCTAACACTAACCCTATTTCTAATTCTAACCCTAACACTAATCCTTAACTAAAACCTAACCCCCTAATAATAACCCTAACACTAAACCTAACCCTAACCCTAACCCTAACCCTAACCCTAACACTAACCCCTAACCCCTAACACTAACCCTAACCCTAACCCCTAACCCTAACCCTAACCCTAACCCTAACCCTAACCTTAACCCTAACCCTAACCCTATCCCTAACCCTAACCCTTACCCTAACACTAACACTAACCTTAACCCTAACCCTAACCTTAACCCTCACCCTAACCCTCACCTTAACCCTAAACCTAACCCTAACGCTAACCCTAACACCCTAAATCCTAAACCCTAAACCACGAAAAACCCTAAACACTAATTCCAAAAGCAACCAAAACCCTAAATTATAAACACTAAACGCTAAAAAACCCTAAACCCTAAACCCTAAACACTAAACCCTAAACAAGCCTAAACCCTAAAACCATTAACACTATACCCTAAACAACCCTAAACCCTTAACCCTAAACATTATACCCTAAACCCTAAAACACTATACAAACTTAAACCCTATACCTTAAAATATCCTAAATCATAAATCCTGAACAACCCTAAACACTAAATTATAAACAACCCTAAAAAACCCTAAACAACTCTAAACGCTAAAACCTAAACAACCCTAAACATTAAACAATCTTAAACGCTAAACCCTATACCCTAAACCTAAACCACCCTAAAACTTAAACAATCCTAAACCCTAAACCTTAAACCATAAACCCTAAATTTTAAACCATAAATCTAAGAATAACCATAACCCTAACCCTAAACCTAAACCTAAACCTAACCCTAACCCCAACCCTAACCTTAACCCCATAACCCTAACCCTAACCTTAAGCCTAACATAACCCCATAACCCTAACTCTAACCCTAACTCTAACCCTAACTCTAACCCTAATGCTAACCGTAACCCTAACCCTAACCCTAACCCTAACCCCTTATCCTTAATCTTTAAATCCTAAACCCTGAACAACCATAAATCCTAAACCCTGAACAACCCTAAATCATTAAACCTGAATAACCCTAAACACTAACCTCTACACAACCCTAAACAACCCTAATCACTAAACCATAAACAACCCTAAACACTAAAACCTAAACAACCCTATACCCTAAACCTTAAACACTAAACCCTAAATAACCCTAAACCCTAAACCATTAACATTATACCCTGAACAACACTAAACACTAAACCCAAAACAACTCTAAAACCTAAACCTTAAACACTAAACCTTAAACAACCCTAAACCCTAAACCCTAAACCCTAAACCTAACAATAACCATAACCCTAACCCTAACCCCTAACCCTTACCCTAACCCTAACCCTAACCCTAATCCTAACCCTAACCCTAACCCTAACCCTAACCTTAACCCTAACCCTAACCCTAACCCTAACCCTAATCCTAACCCTAACCTTAACCCTAATCCTAACCCTAACCCTAACCCTAACCCTAACCGTAACCATAACACTAAACTCTAAACCCTAAACCTAATCCACCCTAAACCTTAAACAATCCTAAACCATAAACCTTAGTCCCTAAATCCTAAATCTAACAATAAACCTAAACATAACCCTAAATCTAACCATAACCCTAACCCTAACCCTAAACCCTCCCTGACTTTAACCCTAACCCTAACCCTAACCCTAAGCCTAAACCTAACCCTGACCCTAATCCTAACACTAACCCTATTTCTAATTCTAACCCTAACACTAATCCTAAAATTAAACCTAACCCCCTAATAATAACCCTAACCCTAACACTAACCCTAACCCCTAACCCTAACCCCTACCCTAACCCTAACCTAACCCTAACCCTAACACCAACCCTAACCCAAACCCTAACACTAACCCCCTAACTTTTACCATAACCCTAACCCTAACCCTAACCCTAAACCTTACCATAACCCTAACCCTAACCCTAACCCCATCCCTAACCCTAACCCTAACCGTAACCATAACACTAAACTCTAAACCCTAAACCTAGTCCACCCTAAACCTTAAACAATCCTAAACCATAAACCTTAAACCCTAAACCCTAAATGTAACAATAAACCTAAACCTAACCTTAAATCTAACCCTAACCCTATCCCTAACCCTAAACCTAACCCTGACCCTAAACCTAACCCTAATCCTAACCCTAACCTTAACCCTAACCCTAACCCTAACCCTAACTCTAACCCTAACTCTAACCCTAACCCTAACCCTAACCGTAACCATAATACTAAACTCTAAACCCTAAACCTAATCTACCCTAAACCTTAAACAATCCTAAACCTTAAACCTTAAACCCTAAACCCTAAATCTAACAATAAACCTAAACCTAACCCTAAATCTAACCCTAACCCTAACCCTAACCCTAACCCTAAACCTAACCCTAAACCTCACATTATCCCTAATCCTAACACTAAACCCTAAACTTTAAATCTAACCCTAACCCTAACCCTACCCTTAACCCTAACCCTAACCATATCCCTAAACCTAACCCTGACCCTAATCCTAACACTAACCCTATTTCTAATTCTAACTCTAACACTAATCCTAAACTAAAACCTAACCCCCTAATAATAACCCTAACACTAAACCTAACCCTAACCCTAACCCTAACCCTAACCCTAACACTAACCCCTAACCCCTAACACTAACCCTAACCCTAACCCCTAACCCTAACCCTAACCCTAACCCTTACCCTAACACTAACACTAACCTTAACCCTAACCCTAACCTTAACCCTCACCCTAACCCTCACCTTAACCCTAAACCTAACCCTAACACTAACCCTAACACCCTAAATCCTAAACCCTAAACCCCAAAAAACCCTAAACACTAATTCCAAAAGCACCCTAAACCCTAAACTATAAACACTGAACGCTAAAAACCCTAAACCCTAAACCCTAAACACTAAACACTAAACAAGCCTAAACCCTAAAACCATTAACACTATACCCTAAACAACCATAAACCCTTAACCCTAAACATTATACCCTAAACCCTAAAACACTATACAACCTTAAACCCTAAACCTTAAAATATCCTAAATCATAAATCCTGAACCACCCTAAACACTAAATCATAAACAACCCTAAAAAACCCTAAACAACTCTAAACGCTAAAACCTAAACAACCCTAACCATTAAACAATCTTAAACGCTAAACCCTATACCCTAAACCTAAACCACCCTAAAACTTAAACAATCCTAAACCCTAAACCTTAAACCATAAACCCTAAAATTTAAACCTTAAATCTAAGAATAACCATAACCCTAACCCTAACCCTAAACCTAAACCTAACCCTAACCCAAACCCTAACCTTAACCCCATAACCCTAACCCTAACCTTAAGCCTAACATAACCCCATAACCCTAACTCTAACCCTAATTCTAACCCTAATGCTAACCCTAACCCTAACCCTAACCCTAACCCTAACCCCTTAACCTTAACCCCTAAATCCTAAACCCTGAACAACAATAAATCCTAAACCCTGAACAACCCTAAATCATAAACCCTGAATAACCCTAATCACTAACCTCTAAACAACCCTAAACAACCATAATCACTAAACCATAAACAACCCTAAACACTAAATCCTAAACAACCCTATACCCTAAACCTTAAACACTAAACCCTAAATAACCCTAAACCCTAAACCATTAACACTATACCCTAAAGAACACTAAACACTAAACCCAAAACCATCATAAAACCTAAACCTTAAACACTAAACCTTAAACAACCCTAAACCCTAAACACTAAACCCTAAACAACCCTAAACTTTTAACCCTAAACACTATACCCTAAACAACCGTAAACCTTAAACAATCCTAAACTCTAAACCCTAAACCCTTAACCTAAACCACCCTAAAACTTAAACAATCCTAAACCCTAAACCTTAAACCCTGAACACAAAAACCTAAACCCTAAACCTAACAATAACCATAACCCTAACTCTAACCCCTAACCCTTACCCTAACCCTAACCCTAACCCTAATCCTAACCCTAGCCCTAACCCTAACCCTAACCCTAAACCTAATCCTAACCCTTACCTTAACCCTAATCCTAACCCTAACCCTAACCCTAACCGTAACCATAACACTAAACTCTAAACCCTAAACCTAATCCACCCTAAACCTTAAACAATCCTAAACCATAAACCTTAGACCCCAAATCCTAAATCTAAAAATAAACCTAAACCTAACCCTAAATCTAACCCTAACCCTAACCCTAACCCTAAACCCTCCCTGACCCTAACCCTAACCCTAACCCTAACCCTAACCCTAAACCTAACCCTGACCCTAATCCTAACACTAACCCTATTTCTAATTCTAACCCTAACACTAATCCTAAACTTAAACCTAACCCCCTAATAATAACCCTAACCCTTTCACTAACCCTAACCCCTAACCCAAACCCTAACCCTAACCCTAACCCTAACCTAACCCTAACCCTAACCCTAACCCTAACCTAACCCTAACCCTAACCCTAACCCTAACACAAACCCTAACACTAACCCCCTAACTTTTACCCTAACCCTAACCCTAACCCTAAACCTAACCCTTACTATAACCCTAACCCTATCTCTAAACCCATCCCTAACCCTAACCCTAACCGTAACCATAACACTAAACTCTAAACCCTTAACCTAATCCACCCTAAACCTTAAACAATCCTAAACCATAAACCTTAAACCCTAAACCCTAAATCTAACAATAAACCTAAACCTAACCCTAAATCTAACCCTAACCTTATCCCTAACCCTAAACCTAATCCTGACCCTAACCCTAACCCTAATCCTAACACTAACCATAACCATAACCCTATCACTAACCCTAACCTTAACCCTAACCCTAACCCTAACCCTAACCCTAACTCTAACCCTAACCCTAACCGTAACCATAATACTAAACTCTAAACCCTAAACCGAATCCACCCTGAAACTTAAACAATCCTAAACCATAAACCTTAAACCCTAAACCCTAAATCTAACAATAAACCTAAACCTAACCCTAAATCTAACCCTAACCCTAACCCTAACACTAAACATAAACCTGACCCTAACCCTAATCCTAATCCTAACACTAATCATAACCCAAACACTAACCCTAACCCTAACCCTAAACCTAACCCTAAACCTCACACTATCCCTAATCCTAACACTAAACCCTAAACTTTAATTCTAACCCTAACCCTAACCCTACCCTTAACCCTAACCCTAACCATATTTGTAAACCTAACACTGACCCTAATCCTAACACTAACCCTATTTCTAATTCTAACCCTAACACTAATCCTAAACTAAAACCTAAACCCCTAATAATAACCCTAACACTAAACCTAACCCTAACCCTAACCCTAACCCTAACCCTAACCCTAACACTAACCCCTAACCCCTAACACTAACCCTAACCCAAACACCTAACCCTAACCCTAACCCTAACCTTAACCCTAACCCTAACCCTAACCCTAACCCTATCCCTAACCCTAACCCTTATTCTAACACTAACACTAACCTTAACCCTAACCCTAACCTTAACCCTCACACTAACCCTCACCTTAACCTTAAACCTAACCCTAACCCTAACCCTAACACCCTAAATCCTAAACCCTAAACCCTGAAAAACCCTAAACACTAATTCCAAAAGCACCCTAAACCCTAAACTATAAACACTAAACGCTAAAAAACCCTAAACCCTAAACGCTAAACACTAAACCCTAAACAAGCCTAAACCCTAAAACCATTAACACTATACCCTAAACAACCCTAAACCCTTAACCCTAAACATTATACCCTAAACCCTAAAACACTATACAACCTTAAACCCTAAACCTTAAAATATCCTAAATCATAAATCCTGAACAACCCTAAACACTAAATTATAAACAACCCTAAAAAACTCTAAACAACTCTAAACGCTAAAACCTAAACAACCCTAACCATTAAACAATCTTAAACGCGAAATTCTATACCCTAAACCTAAACCACCCTAAAACTTAAACAATCCTAAACTCTAAACCTTAAACCATAAACCCTAAATTTTAAACCATAAACCTAAGAATAACCATAACCCTAACCCTAACCCCAACCCTAACCTTAACCCCATAACCCTAACCCTAACATTAAGCCTAACATAACCCCATAACCCTAACTCTAACCCTAACTCTAACCCTAATGCTAACCCTAACCCTAACCCTAACCCTAACCCCTTAACCTTAATCCCTAAATCCTAAACCCTGAACAACAATAAATCCTAAACCCTGAACAACCCTAAATCATAAACCCTGAATAACCCTAAACACTAACCTCGAAACAACCCTAAACAACCCTAATCACTAAACCATAAACAACCCTAAACACTAAACCCTAAACAACCCTATACCTTAAACCTTAAACACTAAACCCTAAATAACCCTAAACCCTAAACCATTAACACTATACCCTAAACAACACTAAACACTAAACCCAAAACAACCCTAAAACCTAAACCTTAAACACTAAACCTTAAACAACCCTAAACCCTAAACACTAAACCCTAAACAACCCTAAACTTTTCACCCTAAACACTATACCCTAAACAACCCTAAACCTTAAACAATCCTAAACTCTAAACCCTAAACCCTTAACCTAAACCACCCTAAATCTTAAACAATCCAAAACCCTAAACCTTAAACCCTAAACACTAAACCCTAAACCCTAAACCTAACAATAACCATAACCCTAACCCTAACCCCTAACCCTTACCCTAACCCTTACCCTAACCCTAATCGTAACCCTAACCCTAACCCTAACCCAAACCCTAACCCTAACCCTAACCCTAAACCTAACCCTAATCTTAACCCTAATTCTAACCCTAACCCTAAACCTAACCGTAACCCTAACCCTAAAACTAATCCTAACCCTAACCCTAACCCTAACCCTAACCCTAACCCTAAACCTAACCCTAAACCTAATCCTAACCCTAAACTTAACCCTAATCCTAACCCTAACCCTAACCCTAACCGTAACCATAACACTAAACTCTAAACCATAAACCTAATCCACCCTAAACCTTAAACAATCCTAAACCATAAACCTTAGACCCTAAATCCTAAATCTAACAATAAACCTAAACCTAACCTAAATCTAACCCTAACCCTAACCCTAACCCTAAACCCTCCCTGACCCTAACCCTAACCCTAACCCTAAACCTAACCCTGACCCTAATGCTAACACTAAACCTATTTCTAATTCTAACCTTAACACTAATCCTAAACTTAAACCTAACCCCCTAATAATAATCCTAACCCTTTCACTAACCCTAACCCCTAACCCTAACCCTAACCCTAACCCTAATCCTAACCTAACCCTAACCCTAACCCTTACCCTAACCTAAACCTAACCCTAACCCTAACACAAACCCTAACACTAACCCCCTAACTTTTACCCTAACCCTAACCCTAACCCTAAACCTAACACTTACCATAACCCTAACCCTAACCCTAACCCCATCCCTAACCCTAACCCTAACCGTAACCATAACAATAAACTCTAAACCCTCAACCTAATCCACCCTAAACCTTAAATAATCCTAAACAATAAACCTTAAACCCCAAACCCTAAATCTAACAATAAACCTAAACCTAACCCTAAATCTAACCCTAAACCTATCCCTAACCCTAAACCTAACCCTGACCTAACCCTAACCCTAATCCTAACACTAACCATAACCCTAACCCTAACACTAACCCTAACCTAACCCAAACCCTAACCCTAACCCTAACCCTAACTCTAACCATAACCCTAACCCTAACCGTAACCATAATACTAAACTCTAAACCCTTAACCTAATCCACCCTTAAACTTAAACAATCCTAAACCATAAACCTTAAACCCTAAACCCTAAATCTAACAATAAACCTAAACCTAACCCTAAATCTAACCCTAACCCTAACCCTAACCCTAAACATAAACCTGACCCTAACCCTAATCCTAATCCTAACACTAATCATAACCCAAACACTAACCCTAACCCTAACCCTAAACCTAACCCTAAACCTCACACTATCCCTAATCCTAACACTAAACCCTAAATTTTAATTCTAACCATAACCCTAACCCTACCCTTAACCCTAACCCTAACCATATTTCTAAACCTAACCCTGACCCTAATCCTAACACTAACCCTATTTCTAATTCTAACCCTAACACTAATCCTAAACTAAAACCTAACCCCCTAATAATAACCCTAACACTAAACCTAACCCTAACCCTAACCCTAACCCTAACACTAACCCCTAACCCCTAACACTAACCCAAACTCAAACCCCTAACCCTAACCCTAACCCTAACCCTAACCTCAACCCTAACCCTAACCCTAACCCTAACCCTATCCCTAACCCTAACCATTATTCTAACACTAACACTAACCTTAACCCTAACCCTAACCTTAACCCTCACCCTAACCCTCACCTTAACCCTAAACCTAACCCTAACACTAACCCTAACACCCTAAATCCTAAACCCTAAACCCCGAAAAACCCTAAACACTAATTCCAAAAGCACCCTAAACCCTAAACTATAAACACTAAACTCTAAAAAACCCTAAACCCTAAACCCTAAACACTAAACCCTAAACAAGCTTAAACCCTAAAACCATTAACACTATACCCTAAACAACCCTAAACCCTTAACACTAAACATTATACCCTAAACCCTAAAACACTATACAACCTTAAACCCTAAACCTTAAAATTCCTAAATCATAAATCCTGAACAACCCTAAACACTAAATCATAAACAACCCTAAAAAACCCTAAACAACTCTAAACGCTAAAGCCTAAACAACCCTAAACATTAAACAATCTTAAACGCTAAACCCTATACCCTAAACCTAAACCACCCTAAAACTTAAACAATCCTAAACGCTAAACCTTAAACCATAAACCCTAAATTTTAAACCATAAATCTAAGAATAACCATAACCCTAACCCTAACCCTAAACCTAAACCTAACCCTAACCCCAACCTAACCTTAACCCCATAACCCTAACCCTAACCTTAAGCCTAACATAACCCCATAACCTTAACTCTAACCCTAACTCTAACCCTAATGCTAACCCTAACCCTAACCCTAACGATAACCTTAACCCCTTAACCTTAATCCCTAAATCCTAAACCCTGAACAACCATAAATCCTAAACCCTGAACAACCCTAAATCATAAACCCTGAATAACCCTAAACACTAACCTCTAAACAACCCTAAACAACCCTAATCACTAAACCATAAACAACCCTAAACACTAAACCCTAAACAACCCTATACCCTAAACCTTAAACACTAAACCCTAAATAACCCTAAACCCTAAACCATTAACACTATACCCTAAACAACACTAAACACTAAACCCAAAACAACCCTAAAACCTAAACCTTAAACACTAAACCTTAAACAACCCTAAACCCTAAACACTAAACCCTAAACAACCCTAAACTTTAACCCTAAACACTATACCCTAAACAACCCTAAACCTTAAACAATCCTAAACTCTAAACCCTAAACCCTTAACCTAAACCACCCTAAATCTTAAACAATCCTAAACCCTAAACCTTAAACCCTAAACACTAAACCCTAAACCCTAAACCTAACAATAACCATAACCCTAACCCTAACCCCTAACCCTTACCCTAACCCTAACCCTAACCCTAATCCTAACCCTAACCGTAACCCTAACCCTAACCTTAACCCTAACCCTAACCCTAACCCTAATCCTAACCCTAATCTTAACCCTAATCCTAACCCTAACCCTAACCCTAACCCTAACCGTAACCATAACACTAAACTCTAAACCCTAAACCTAATCCACCCTAAACCTTAAACAATCCTAAACCATAAACCTTAGACCATAAATCCTAAATCTAACAATAAACCTAAACCTAACTCTAAATCTAACCATAACCCTAACCCTAACCCTAAACCCTCCCTGACTTTAACCCTAACCCTAACCCTAACCCTAACCCTAAACCTAACCCTGACCCTAATCCTAACACTAACCCTATTTCTAATTCTAACCCTAACACTAATCCTAAAATTAAACCTAACCCCCTAATAATAACCCTAACCCTAACACTAACCCTAACCCCTAACCCTAACCCCTACCCTAACCCTAACCTAACCCTAACCCTAACCCCAACCCTAACCCAAACCCTAACACTAACCCCCTAACTTTTACCATAACCCTAACCCTAACCCTAACCCTAACCCTAACCCTTACCATAAACCTAACCCTAACCGTAACCCCATCCCTAACCCTAACCCTAACCGTAACCATAACACTAAACTCTAAACCCTAAACCTAGTCCACCCTAAACCTTAAACAATCCTAAACCATAAACCTTAAACCCTAAACCCTAAATGTAACAATAAACCTAAACCTAACCTTAAATCTAACCCTAACCCTATCCCTAACTCTAAACCTAACCCTGACCCTAAACCTAACCCTAATCCTAACACTAACCCTAACCCTAACATTAACCCTAACCTTAACCCTAACCCTAACCCTAACCCTAACCCTAACTCTAACCCTAACTCTAACCCTAACCCTAACCCTAACCGTAACCATAACACTAAACTCTAAACCCTAAACCTAATCTACCCTAAACCTTAAACAATCCTAAACCTTAAACCTTAAACCCTAAACCCTAAATCTAACAATAAACCTAAACCTAACCCTAAATCTAACCCTAACCCTAACCCTAACCCTAACCCTAAACCTAACCCTAAACCTCACATTATCCCTAATCCTAACACTAAACCCTAAACTTTAAATCTAACCCTAACCCTAACCCTACCCTTAACCCTAACCCTAACCATATCCCTAAACCTAACCCTGACCCTAATCCTAACACTAACCCTATTTCTAATTCTAACTCTAACACTAATCCTAAACTATAACCTAACCCCCTAATAATAACCCTAACACTAAACCTAACCCTAACCCTAACCCTAACCCTAACCCTAACACTAACCCCTAACCCCTAACACTAACCCTAACCCTAACCCCTAACCCTAACCCTAACCCTAACCCTTACCCTAACACTAACACTAACCTTAACCCTAACCCTAACCTTAACCCTCACCCTAACCCTCACCTTAACCCTAAACCTAACCCTAACACTAACCCTAACACCCTAAATCCTAAACCCTAAACCCCAAAAAACCCTAAACACTAATTCCAAAAGCACACTAAACCCTAAACTATAAACACTGAACGCTAAAAACCCTAAACCCTAAACCCTAAACACTAAACACTAAACAAGCCTAAACCCTAAAACCATTAACACTATACCCTAAACAACCATAAACCCTTAACCCTAAACATTATACCCTAAACCCTAAAACACTATACAACCTTAAACCCTAAACCTTAAAATATCCTAAATCATAAATCCTGAACCACCCTAAACACTAAATCATAAACAACCCTAAAAAACCCTAAACAACTCTAAACGCTAAAACCTAAACAACCCTAACCATTAAACAATCTTAAACGCTAAACCCTATACCCTAAACCTAAACCACCCTAAAACTTAAACAATCCTAAACCCTAAACCTTAAACCATAAACCCTAAAATTTAAACCTTAAATCTAAGAATAACCATAACCCTAACCCTAACCCTAAACCTAAACCTAACCCTAACCCAAACCCTAACCTTAACCCCATAACCCTAACCCTAACCTTAAGCCTAACATAACCCCATAACCCTAACTCTAACCCTAATTCTAACCCTAATGCTAACCCTAACCCTAACCCTAACCCTAACCCCTTAACCTTAATCCCTAAATCCTAAACCCTGAACAACAATAAATCCTAAACCATGAACAACCCTAAATCATAAACCCTGAATAACCCTAATCACTAACCTCTAAACAACCCTAAACAACCCTAATCACTAAACCATAAACAACCCTAAACACTAAATCCTAAACAACCCTATACCCTAAACCTTAAACACTAAACCCTAAATAACCCTAAACCCTAAACCATTAACACTATACCCTAAAAACACTAAACACTAAACCCAAAACCACCATAAAACCTAAACCTTAAACACTAAACCTTAAACAACCCTAAACCCTAAACACTAAACCCTAAACAACCCTAAACTTTTAACCCTAAACACTATACCCTAAACAACCGTAAACCTTAAACAATCCTAAACTCTAAACCCTAAACCCTTAACCTAAACCACCCTAAAACTTAAACAATCCTAAACCCTAAACCTTAAACCCTGAACACAAAACCCTAAACCCTAAACCTAACAATAACCATAACCCTAACTCTAACCCCTAACCCTTACCCTAACCCTAACCCTAACCCTAATCCTAACCCTAGCCCTAACCCTAACCCTAACCCTAAACCTAATCCTAACCCTTACCTTAACCCTAATCCTAACCCTAACCCTAACCCTAACCGTAACCATAACACTAAACTCTAAACCCTAAACCTAATCCACCCTAAACTTTAAACAATCCTAAACCATAAACCTTAGACCCCAAATCCTAAATCTACAAATAAACCTAAACCTAACCCTAAATCTAACCCTAACCCTAACCCTAACCCTAAACCCTCCCTGACCCTAAACCTAACCCTAACCCTAACCCTAACCCTAAACCTAACCCTGACCCTAATCCTAACACTAACCCTATTTCTAATTCTAACCCTAACACTAATCCTAAACTTAAACCTAACCCCCTAATAATAACCCTAACCCTTTCACTAACCCTAACCCCTAACCCAAACACTAACCCTAACTCTAACCCTAACCTAACCCTAACCCTAACCCTAACCCTAACCTAACCCTAACCCTAACCCTAACCCTAACACAAACCCTAACACTAACCCCCTAACTTTTACCCTAACCCTAACCCTAACCCTAAACCTAACCCTTACTATAACCCTAACCCTATCTCTAAACCCATCCCTAACCCTAACCCTAACCGTAACCATAACACTAAACTCTAAACCCTTAACCTAATCCACCCTAAACCTTAAACAATCCTAAACCATAAACCTTAAACCCTAAACCCTAAATCTAACAATAAACCTAAACCTAACCCTAAATCTAACCCTAAACTTATCCCTAACCCTAAACCTAACCCTGACCCTAACCCTAACCCTAATCCTAACACTAACCATAACCATAACCCTATCACTAACCCTAACCTTAACCCTAACCCTAACCCTAACCCTAACCCTAACTCAAACCCTAACCCTAACCGTAACCATAATACTAAACTCTAAACCCTAAACCTAATCCACCCTTAAACTTAAACAATCCTAAACCATAAACCTTAAAACCTAAACCCTAAATCTAACAATAAACCTAAACCTAACCCTAAATCTAACCCTAACCCTAACCCTAAAACTAAACATAAACCTGACCCTAACCCTAATCCTAATCCTAACACTAATCATAACCCAAACACTAACCCTAACCCTAACCCTAAACCTAACCCTAAACCTCACACTATCCCTAATCCTAACACTAAACCCTAAACTTTAATTCTAACCCTAACCCTAACCCTACCCTTAACCCTAACCCTAACCATATTTCTAAACCTAACACTGACCCTAATCCTAACACTAACCCTATTTCTAATTCTAACCCTAACACTAATCCTAAACTAAAACCTAAACCCCTAATAATAACCCTAACACTAAACCTAACCCTAACCCTAACCCTAACCCTAACCCTAACACTAACCCCTAACCCCTAACACTAACCCTAACCCAAACACCTAACCCTAACCCTAACCCTAACCCTAACCTTAACCCTAACCCTAACCCTAACCCTAACCCTATCCCTAACCCTAACCCTTATTCTAACACTAACACTAACCTTAACCCTAACCCTAACCTTAACCCTCACACTAACCCTCACCTTAACCTTAAACCTAACCCTAACCCTAACCCTAACACCCTAAATCCTAAAACCTAAACCCCGAAAAACCCTAAACACTAATTCCAAAAGCACCCTAAACCCTAAACTATAAACACTAAACGCTAAAAAACCCTAAACCCTAAACGCTAAACACTAAACCCTAAACAAGCCTAAACCCTAAAACCATTAACACTATACCCTAAACAACCCTAAACCCTTAACCCTAAACATTATACCCTAAACTCTAAAACACTATACAACCTTAAACCCTAAACCTTAAAATATCCTAAATCATAAATCCTGAACAACCCTAAACACTAAATTATAAACAACCCTAAAAAACTCTAAACAACTCTAAACGCTAAAACCTAAACAACCCTAACCATTAAACAATCTTAAACGCTAAATTCTATACCCTGAACCTAAACCACCCTAAAACTTAAACAATCCTAAACTCTAAACCTTAAACCATAAACCCTAAATTTTAAACCATAAATCTAAGAATAACCATAACCCTAACCCTAACCCCAACCCTAACCTTAACCCCATAACCCTAACCCTAACCTTAAGCCTAACATAACCCCATAACCCTAACTCTAACCCTAACTCTAACCCTAATGCTAACCCTAACTCTAACACTAACCCTAACCCTTTAACCTTAATCCCTAAATCCTAAACCCTAAACAACCATAAATCCTAAACCCTGAACAACCCTAAATCATAAACCCTGAATAACCCTAAACACTAACCTCGAAACAACCCTAAACAACCCTAATCACTAAACCATAAACACCCCTAAACACTAAAACCTAAACAACCCTATACCTTAAACATTAAACACTAAACCCTAAATAACCCTAAACCCGAAACCATTAACACTATACCCTAAACAACACTAAACACTAAACCCAAAACAACCCTAAAACCTAAACCTTAAACACTAAACCTTAAACAACCCTAAACCCTAAACACTAAACCCTAAACAACCCTAAACTTTTCACCCTAAACACTATACCCTAAACAACCCTAAACCTTAAACAATCCTAAACTCTAAACCCTAAACCCTTATCCTAAAGCACCCTAAATCTTAAACAATCCAAAACCCTAAACCTTAAACCCTAAACACTAAACCCTAAACCCTAAACCTAACAATAACCATAACCCTAACCCTAACCCCTAACCCTTACCCTAAACCTTACCCTAACCCTAATCGTAACCCTAACCCTAACCCTAACCCAAACCCTAACCCTAACCCTAACCCTAAACCTAACCCTAATCTTAACCCTAATCCTAACCCTAACCCTAACCCTAACCGTAACCCTAACCCTAAAACTAATCCTAACCCTAACCCTAACCCTAACCCTAACCCTAACCCTAAACCTAACCCTAAACATAATCCTAACCCTAAACTTAACCCTAATCCTAACCCTAACCCTAACCCTAACCGTAACCATAACACTAAACTCTAAACCATAAACCTAATCCACCCTAAACCTTAAACAATCCTAAACCATAAACCTTAGACCCTAAATCCTAAATCTAACAATAAACCTAAACCTAACCTAAATCTAACCCTAACCCTAACCCTAACCCTAAACCCTCCCTGACCCTAACCCTAACCCTAACCCTAAACCTAACCCTGACCCTAATGCTAACACTAACCCTATTTCTAATTCTAACCCTAACACTAATCCTAAACTTAAACCTAACCCCCTAATAATAATCCTAACCCTTTCACTAACCCTAACCCCTAACCCTAACCCTAACCCTAACCCTTACCCTAACCTAAACCTAACCCTAACCCTAACACAAACCCTAACACTAACCCCCTAACTTTTACCCTAACCCTAACCCTAACCCTAAACCTAACACTTACCATAACCCTAACCCTAACCCTAACCCCATCCCTAACCCTAACCCTAACCGTAACCATAACAATAAACTCTAAACCCTAAACCTAATCCACCCTAAACCTTAAAAAATCCTAAACAATAAACCTTAAACCCCAAACCCTAAATCTAACAATAAACCTAAACCTAACCCTAAATCTAACCCTAACCCTATCCCTAACCCTAAACCTAACCCTGACCTAACCCTAACCCTAATCCTAACACTAACCATAACCCTAACCCTAACACTAACCCTAACCTTAACCCAAACCCTAACCCTAACCCTAACCCTAACTCTAACCCTAACCCTAACCCTAACCGTAACCATAATACTAAACTCTAAACCCTTAACCTAATCCACCCTTAAACTTAAACAATCCTAAACCATAAACCTTAAACCCTAAACCCTAAATCTAACAATAAACCTAAACCTAACCCTAAATCTAACCCTAACCCTAACCCTAACCCTAAACTTAAACCTGACCCTAACCCTAATCCTAATCCTAACACTAATCATAACCCAAACACTAACCCTAACCCTAACCCTAAACCTAACCCTAAACCTCACACTAACCCTAATACTAACACTAAACCCTAAATTTTAATTCTAACCCTAACCCTAACCCTACCCTTAACCCTAACCCTAACCATATTTCTAATCCTAACCCTGACCCTAATCCTAACAATAACCCTATTTCTAATTCTAACCCTAACACTAATCCTAAACTAAAACCTAACCCCCTAATAATAACCCTAACACTAAACCTAACCCTAACCCTAACCCTAACCCTAACCCTAACACTAACCCCTAACCCCTAACACTAACCCAAACTCAAACCCCTAACCCTAACCCTAACCCTAACCCTAACCTCAACCCTAACCCTAACCCTAACCCTAACCCTATCCCTAACCCTAACCATTATTCTAACACTAACACTAACCTTAACCCTAACCCTAACCTTAACCCTCACCCTAATCCTCACCTTAACCCTAAACCTAACCCTAACACTAACCCTAACACCCTAAATCCTAAACCCTAAACCCCGAAAAACCCTAAACACTAATTCCAAAAGCACCCTAAACCCTAAACTATAAACACTAAACTCTAAAAAACCCTAAACCCTAAACCCTAAACACTAAACCCTAAACAAGCTTAAACCCTAAAACCATTAACACTATACCCTAAACAACCCTAAACCCTTAACACTAAACATTATACCCTAAACCCTAAAACACTATACAACCTTAAACCCTAAACCTTAAAATTCCTAAATCATAAATCCTGAACAACCCTAAACACTAAATCATAAACAACCCTAAAAAACCCTAAACAACTCTAAACGCTAAAGCCTAAACAACCCTAAACATTAAACAATCTTAAACGCTAAACCCTATACCCTAAACCTAAACCACCCTAAAACTTAAACAATCCTAAACCCTAAACCTTAAACCATAAACCCTAAATTTTAAACCATAAATCTAAGAATAACCATAACCCTAACCCTAACCCTAAACCTAAACCTAACCCTAACCCCAACCTAACCTTAACCCCATAACCCTAACCCTAACCTTAAGCCTAACATAACCCCATAACCTTAACTCTAACCCTAACTCTAACCCTAATGCTAACCCTAACCCTAACCCTAACCCTAACGATAACCTTAACCCCTTAACCTTAATCCCTAAATCCTAAACCCTGAACAACCCTAAATCCTAAACCCTGAACAATCCTAAATCATAAACCCTGAATAACCCTAAACACTAACCTCTAAACAACCCTAAACAACCCTAATCACTAAACCATAAACAACCCTAAACACTAAACCCTAAACAACCCTATACCCTAAACCTTAAACACTAAACCCTAAATAACCCTAAACCCTAAACCATTAACACTATACCCTAAACAACACTAAACACTAAACCAAAAAAAACCCTAAAACCTAAACCTTAAACACTAAACCTTAAACAACCCTAAACCCTAAACACTAAACCCTAAACAACCCTAAACTTTAACCCTAAACACTATACCCTAAACAACCCTAAACCTTAAACAATCCTAAACTCTAAACCCTAAACCCTTAACCTAAACCACCCTAAATCTTAAACAATCCTAAACCCTAAACCTTAAACCCTAAACACTAAACCCTAAACCCTAAACCTAACAATAACCATAACCCTAACCCTAAGCCCTAACCCTTACCCTAACCCTAACCCTAACCCTAACCCTAATCCTAACCCTAAACCTAACCCTAACCCTAACCCTAACCCTAACCCTAACCCTAAACCTAATCCTAACCCTAACCTTAACTCTAATCCTAACCCTAACCCTAACCCTAACCCTAACCCTAACCGTAACCATAACACTAAACTCTAAACCCTAAACCTAATCCACCCTAAACCTTAAACAATCCTAAACCATAAACCTTAGACCCTAAATCCTAAATCTAACAATAAACCTAAACCTAACCCTAAATCTAACCCTAACTCTAACCCTAACCCTAAACTCTCCCTGACCCTAACCCTAACCCTAACCCTAACCCTAACCCTAAACCTAACCCTGACCCTAATCCTAACACTAACCCTATTTCTAATTCTAACCCTAACACTAATCCTAAACTTAAACCTAACCCCCTAATAATAACCCTAACCCTAACCCTAACCCTAACCTAAACCTAACCCTAACCCTAACCCTAACCCTAACCCTAACCTAACCCTAACCCTAACCCTAACCCTAACACTAACCCCTAACCCTTACCCTAACCCTAACCCTAACCCTAACCCTAACCATTACCCTAACCATAACCCTAACCCTAACCCTAACCCTAACACTAACCATAACCATAACACTAAACTCTAAACCCTAAACCTAGTCCACCCTAAACCTTAAACAATCCTAAACCATAAACCTTAAACCCTAAACCCTAAATCTAACAATAAACCTAAACCTGACCCTAAATCTAACCCTAACCCTAACCCTAACCCTCAACCTAACCCTGACCCTAACCCTAACCCTAATCCTAACACTAACCATATCCCTAACCCTAACCCTAACCCTAACCTTAACCCTAACCCTAAACCTAACCCTAACCCTAACCCTAACCCTAACCCTAAACCTAACCCTAACCCCTTAACCTTAATCCCTAAATCCTAAACCCTGAACAACCATAAATCCTAAACCCTGAACAACCGTAAATCATAAACCCTGAATAACCATAAACACTAACCTCTAAACAACCCTAAACAACCCTAATCACTAAACCATAAACAAGCCTAAACACTAAACCCTAAACAACACTATACCCTAAACCTTAAACACTAAACCCTAAATAACCCTAAACCCTAAACCATTAACACTATGCCCTAAAGAACACTAAACATTAACCCAAAACAACCCTGAAACCTAAACCTTAAACACTAAAACTTAAACAACCATAAACCCTAAACACTAAAGCCTAAACAACCCTAAACTTTTAACCCTAAACACTATACCCTAAACAACCCTAAACCTTAAACCATCCTAAAGTCTAAACCCTAAACCCTTAACCTAAACCACCCTAAATCTTAAACAATCCTAAACCCTAAACCTTAAACCCTAAACACTAAACCCTAAACCCTAAACCTAACAATAACCATAACCCTAACCCTAACCCCTAACCCTTACCCTAACACTAACCCTAACCCTAATCCTAACCCTAACCCTAACCCTAACCCTAACCCTAACCCTAACCCTAACCCTAACCCTAACCCTCACCCTAAACCTAATCCTAACCCTAACCTTAACCCTAATCCTAACCCTAACCCTAACCCTAACCCTAACCGTAACCATAACACTAAACTCTAAACCCTAAACCTAATCCACCCTAAAACTTAAACAATCCTAACCCATAAATCTTAGACCCTAAATCCTAAATCTAACAATAAACATAAACCTAACCCTAAATCTAACCCTAACCCTAACCCTAACCCTAAACCCTCCCTGACCCTAACCCTAACCCTTACCCTAACCCTAACCCTAACCCTAAACCTAACCCTGACCCTAATCCTAACACTAACCCTATTTCTAATTCTAACCCTAACACTAATCCTAAACTTAAACCTAACCCCCTAATAATAACCCCAACCCTAACACTAACCCTAACCCCTAACCTTAATCCTAACCCTAACCCTAACCCTAACCCTAACACTAACCCCTAACCCTTACCCTAACCCTAACCCTAACCCTAACCCTAACCATTACATTAACCCTAAACCTAACCCTAACCCTAACCCTAACCCTAACACTAACCGTAACCATAACACTAAACTCTAAACCCTAAACCTAATCCACCCTAAATCTTAAACAATCCTAAACCATAAACCTTAAACCCTAAACCCTAAATCTAACAATAAACCTAAACCTGACCCTAAATCTAACCCTAACCCTAACTCTAACCCTAAACCTAACCCTGACCCTAACCCTAACCCTAATCCTAACACTAACCATAACCCTAACCCTAACCCTAACCCTAAACTTAACCCTAACCCTAACCCTAACCCTAACCCTAACCCTAACCCTAACCCTAACCCTAACCCCTTAACCTTAATCCCTAAATCCTAAACCCTGAACAACCATAAATCCTAAACCCTGAACAACCCTAAATCATAAACCCTGGATAACCCTAAACACTAACCTCTAAACAACCCTAAACAACCCTAATCACTAAACCATAAAAAACCCTAAACACTAAACCCTAAACAACCCTATACCCTAAACCTTAAACACTAAACCATAAATAACCCTAAACCCTAAACCATTAACACTATACCCTAAACACCACTAAACACTAAACCCAAAACAACCCTAAAACCTAAACCTTAAACACTAAACCTTAAACAACCCTAAACCCTAAACACTAAACCCTAGACAACCCTAAACTTTTAATCCTAAACACTATACCCTAAACAACCCTAAACCTTAAACAATCCTAAACTCTAAACCCTAAACCCTTAACCTAAACCACCCTAAATCTTAAACAATCCTAAACCCTAAACCTTAAACCCTAAACACTAAACCCTAAACCCTAAACCTAACAATAACCATATCCCTAACCCTAACCCCTAACCCTTACCCTAACCCTAACCCGAACCCTAATCCTAACCCTAACCCTAACCCTAACCCTAACCCTAACCCTAACCCTAACTTTAACCCTAACCCTAATCCTAACACTAAACCCTAAACCCTAAACCTAACCCTAACCCTAAAACTAAACTTTAAATCCTAAACCTAATCTACCCTAAACCTTAAACAATCCTAAACCCTAAACCCTGAACCCTAAACCTAACCCTAACCCTAACCCTAACACTAACCATAACCCTAACACTAAATTGTAAACCCTAAATTTAATTTACGATAAACCTTAAACAATCCTAAAACCTAAACCTTTACCCTAAACCCTAAACCCTAAACCTAACAATATCCATGACCCTAAACGTAACCCTAAACCTAACCCTAACCCTAACCCTAATCCGAACACTAAACACTAAACCCTAAACCTACCCCTAACCTTAACACTAAACTCTAAACCCTAAACCTAATCTACCCTAAACCTTAAACAATCCTAAACCCAAAACCTTACACCCTAAACACTAAACCCTAAACCTAACAATAAACCTAACCCTAACCCTAACCCTAACCCTAACCTTAAACCTAACCCTAACCGTAACCCTAACCCTAAACCTAACCCTAACCTTAAGCCTAACCATAAACCTAACCCTAACCCTAAACCTAACCTTAACCCTAACCCTAACCCTAAAGCTAACAATAAACATAATCATAACCCTTACCCTAACCCTAACCCTAACCCTAACCGTAACCCTAACCCTAACCCTAACCGTAACACTAACCCTAACCCTAAACCTAACCCTAACCCTAACCCTAACCCTAACCTTAACCTTAACCATAACACTAAACTCTAAATCCTAAACCTAATCCACCCTAAACCTTA
>NW_027667640.1:3222500-3232500 GCF_963924665.1 Micromys minutus | reverse complement strand
TAACCCTAATCCTAACATTAATCATAACCCAAACACTAACCCTAACCCTAACCCTAAACCTAACCCTAAACCTCACACTATCCCTAATCCTAACACTAAACCCTAAACTTTAAATCTAACCCTAACCCTAACCCTACCCTTAACCCTAACCCTAACCCTATCCCTAAACCTAACCCTTACCCTAATTCTAACACTAACCTTATTTCTAATTCTAACCCTAACACTAATCCTAAACTAAAACCTAACCCCCTAATAATAACCCTAACACTAAACCTAACCCTAACCCTAACCCTAACCCTAACCCTAACACTAACCCCTAACCCCTAACACTAACCCTAACTCAAACCCCTAACCCTAACCCTAACCCTAACCCTAACCTCAACCCTAACCCTAAACCTAACCCTTACCCTATCCCTAACCCTAACCCTTATTCTAACACTAACACTAACCTTAACCCTAACTCTAACCTTAACCCTCACCCTAACCCTCACCTTAACCCTAAACTTAACCCTAACACTAACCCTAACACCCTAAATCCTAAACCCTAAACTTCGAAAAACCCTAAACACTAATTCCAAAAGCACCCTAATCCCTAAACTATAAACACTAAACTCTAAAAAACCCTAAACCCTAAACCCTAAACACTAAACCCTAAACAAGCCTAAACCCTAAAACCATTAACACTATACCCTAAACAACCCTAAACCCTTAACACTAAACATTATACCCTAAACCCTAAAACACTATACAAACTTAAACTCTAAACATTAAAATATCCTAAATCATAAATCCTGAACAACCCTAAACACTAAATCATAAACAACCCTAAAAAACCCTAAACAACTCTAAACGCTAAAACCTAAACAACCCTAAACATTAAACAATCTTAAACGCTAAACCCTATACCCTAAACCTAAACCACCCTAAAACTTAAACAATCCTAAACCCTAAACCTTAAACCATAAACCCTAAATTTTAAACCATAAATCTAAGAATAACCATAACCCTAACCCTAACCCCAAACCTAAACCTAACCCTAACCCCAACCCTAACCTTAACCCCATAACCCTAACCCTAACCTTAAGCTTAACATAACCCCATAACCTTAACTCTCACCCTAACTCTAACCCTAATGCTAACCCTAACCCTAACCCTAACCCTAACCTTAACCCCTTAACCTTAATCCCTAAATCCTAAACCCTGAACAACCATAAATCCTAAACCCTGAACAACCCTAAATCATAAACCCTGAATAACCCTAAACACTAACCTCTAAACAACCCTAAACAACCCTAATCACTAAACCATAAACAACCCTAAACACTAAACCCTAAACAACCCTATACCCTAAACTTTAAACACTAAACCCTAAATAACCCTAAACCCTAAACCATTAACACTATACCCTAAACAACACTAAACACTAAACCCAAAACAACCCTAAAACCTAAACCTTAAACACTAAACCTTAAACAACCCTAAACCCTAAACATTAAACCCTAAAAAACCCTAAACTTTTAACCCTAAACACTATACCCTAAACAACCCTAAACCTTAAACAATCCGAAACTCTAAACCCTAAACCCTTAACCTAAACCACCCTAAATCTTAAACAATCCTAAACCCTAAACCTTAAACCCTAAACCTTAAACCCTAAACACTAAACCCTAAACCCTAAACCTAACAATAACCATAACCCTAACCCTAAGCCCTAACCCTTACCCTAACCCTAACCCTAACCCTAATCCTAACCCTAACCCTAACCCTAACCCTAACCCTAACCCTAACCCTAACCCTAAACCTAATTTTAACCCTAACCTTAACCCTAATCCTAACCCTAACCCTAACCCTAACCCTAACCGTAACCATAATACTAAACTCTAAACCCTAAACCTAAACCACCCTAAACCTTAAACAATCCTAAACCATAAACCTTAGACCCTAAATCCTAAATCTAACAATAATCCTAAACCTAACCCTAAATCTAACCCTAACTCTAACCCTAACCCTAAACCCTCCCTGACCCTAACCCTAACCCTAACCCTAACCCTAACCCTAAACCTAACCCTGACCCTAATCCTAACACTAACCCTATTTCTAATTCTAACCCTATCACTAATCCTAAACTTAAACCTAACCCCCTAATAATAACCCTAACCCTAACCCTAACCCTAACCTAACCCTAAGCCTAACCCTAACCCTAACCCTAACCTAACCCTAACCCTAATCCTAACCCTAACACTAACCCCTAACACTTACCCTAACCCTAACCCTAACCCTAACACTAACCATAACCATAACACTAAACTCTAAAGTTTAAACCTAATCCACCCTAAACCTTAAACAATCCTAAACTATAAACCTTAAACCCTAAACCCTAAATCTAACAATAAACCTAAACCTGACCCTAAATCTAACCCTAACCCTAACCCTAACCCTAAACCTAACCCTGACCCTAACCCTAACCCTAATGCTAACACTAACCATATCCCTAACCCTAACCCTAACCTTAACCCTAACCCTAACCCTAACCCTAACCCTAACCCTAACCCTAACCCTAAACCTAACCCTAACCCCTTAACCTTATTCCCTAAATCCTAAACCCTGAACAACCATAAATCCTAAACCCTGAACAACCCTAAATCATAAACCCTGAATAACCCTAAACACTAACCTCTAAACAACCCTAAACAACCCTAATCACTAAACCATAAACAACCCTAAACACTAAACCCTAAACAATTCTATACCCTAAACCTTAAACACTAAACCCTAAATAACCTTAAACCCTAAACCATTAATACTATGCCCTAAAGAACACTAAACACTAAACCCAAAACAACCCTAAAACCTAAACCTTAAACACTAAAACTTAAACAACCCTAAACCCTAAACACTAAAGCCTAAACAACCCTAAACTTTTAACCCTAAACACTATACCCTAAACAACCCTAAACCTTAAACAATCCTAAAGTCTAAACCCTAAACCCTTAACCTAAACCACCCTAAATCTTAAACAATCCTAAACCCTAAACCTTAAACCCTAAACACTAAACCCTAAACCCTAAACCTAACAATAACCATAACCCTAACCCTAACCCCTAACCCTTACCCTAACCCTAACCCTAACCCTAACCCTAACCATTACATTAACCCTAAACCTAACCCTAACCCTAACCCTAACCCTAACACTAACCGTAACCATAACACTAAACTCTAAACCCTAAACCTAATCCACCCTAAATCTTAAACAATCCTAAACCATAAACCTTAAACCCTAAACCCTAAATCTAACAATAAACCTAAACCTGACCCTAAATCTAACCCTAACCCTAACTCTAACCCTAAACCTAACCCTGACCCTAACCCTAACCCTAATCCTAACACTAACCATAACCCTAACCCTAACCCTAACCCTAAACTTAACCCTAACCCTAACCCTAACCCTAACCCTAACCCTAACCCTAACCCTAACCCCTTAACCTTAATCCCTAAATCCTAAACCCTGAACAACCATAAATCCTAAACCCTGAACAACCCTAAATCATAAACCCTGGATAACCCTAAACATTAACCTCTAAACAACCCTAAACAACCCTAATCACTAAACCATAAAAAACCCTAAACACTAAACCCTAAACAACCCTATATCCTAAACCTTAAACACTAAACCCTAAATAACCCTAAACCCTAAACCATTAACACTATACCCTAAACACCACTAAACACTAAACCCAAAACAACCCTAAAACCTAAACCTTAAACACTAAACCTTAAACAACCCTAAACCCTAAACACTAAACCCTAGACAACCCTAAACTTTTAATCCTAAACACTATACCCTAAACAACCCTAAACCTTAAACAATCCTAAACTCTAAACCCTAAACCCTTAACCTAAACCACCCTAAATCTTAAACAATCCTAAACCCTAAACCTTAAACCCTAAACACTAAACCCTAAACCCTAAACCTAACAATAACCATATCCCTAACCCTAACCCCTAACCCTTACCCTAACCCTAACCCGAACCCTAATCCTAACCCTAACCCTAACCCTAACCCTAACCCTAACTTTAACCCTAACCCTAATCCTAACACTAAACCCTAAACCCTAAACCTAACCCTAACCCTAAAACTAAACTTTAAATCCTAAACCTAATCTACCCTAAACCTTAAACAATCCTAAACCCTAAACCCTGAACCCTAAACCTAACCCTAACCCTAACCCTAACACTAACCATAACCCTAACACTAAATTGTAAACCCTAAATTTAATTTACGATAAACCTTAAACAATCCTAAAACCTAAACCTTTACCCTAAACCCTAAACCCTAAACCTAACAATATCCATGACCCTAAACGTAACCCTAAACCTAACCCTAACCCTAACCCTAATCCGAACACTAAACACTAAACCCTAAACCTAACCCTAACCTTAACACTAAACTCTAAACCCTAAACCTAATCTACCCTAAACCTTAAACAATCCTAAACCCAAAACCTTAGACCCTAAACACTAAACCCTAAACCTAACAATAAACCTAACCCTAACCCTAACCCTAACCCTAACCTTAAACCTAACCCTAACCGTAACCCTAACCCTAAACCTAACCCTAACCTTAAGCCTAACCATAAACCTAACCCTAACCCTAAACCTAACCTTAACCCTAACCCTAACCCTAAAGCTAACAATAAACATAATCATAACCCTTACCCTAACCCTAACCCTAACCCTAACCGTAACCCTAACCCTAACCCTAACCGTAACACTAACCCTAACCCTAAACCTAACCCTAACCCTAACCCTAACCCTAACCTTAACCTTAACCATAACACTAAACTCTAAATCCTAAACCTAATCCACCCTAAACCTTAAAAAATCCTAAACCATAAACCTTAAACCCTAAACCCTAAATCTAACAATAAACCTAAACCTAAACGTAAATCTATCCCTAACCCTAACCCTAACCCTAAACCTAACCCTGACCTTAACCCTAACCCTAATCCTAACACTAACTATAACCCTAACCCTAACCCTAACCCTAACCTTAACCCTAACAATAACCCTAACCTAAACCTAACCCTAACCCTAACCCAAACCCTAACCCTAAACCTAACCCTAACCCTAAACGTAACCATAACACTAAACTCTAAACCCTAAACCTAATCCACCCTAAACCTTAAACAATCCTAAACCACAAACCTTAAACCCTAAACCCTAAATCTAACAATAAACCTAAACCGAACCCTAAATCTAACCATAACCCTAACCCTAACCCTAAACCTAATCCTAACACTAACCATAACCCAAACACTAACCCTAACCCTAACCCTAAACCTAACCCTAACCCTAAACCTCACACTAACCCTAATCCTTACACTAAACCTTAAACTTTAAATCTAACCCTAACCCTAACCCTACCCCTAACCCTAACCCTAACCCTATCCCTAAACCTAACCCTGACCCTAATCCTAACACTAACCCTATTTCTAATTCTAACCCTAACACTAATCCTAAATTTAAACCTAAATCCCTAATAATAACCCTAACCCTAAACCTAACCCTAACCCTAACCCTAACCCTAACCCTAACCCTAACCCTAACCCTAACCTAAACCATAACCCCCCAAACCCTAACCTTAACCCTAACCATAACCCCAACCGTAACTCTTACCCTAACCCTAACCGTAACTCTAACCCTAACCCTAACACTAACCCTAACCCTAACCGTAACCCTAACACTAACCCTAACCCTAACCCTAACCCTAACCCTAACCCTAACCCTAACCGTAACCATAACACTAAACTCTAAACCCTAAACCTAATCCACCCTAAACCTTAAACAATCCTAAACCATAAACCTTAAACCCTAAACCCTAAATCTAACAATAAACCTAAACCTAACCCTAAATCTAACACTAACCCTAACCGTAAACCTAAACCTACCCCTGACCCTAATCCAAAGCCTAATCCTAACAATAACCATAACCCAAACAAAGACTAACCCTGACCCTAAACCTAACCCTAACCCTAAACCTCACACCTACCCTATCCCTAACCCTAACCCTAACCCTAACACTAACCCTAACCCTAACCCTAACACTATCCCTAACACTAACACTTACCCTAACACTAACACTAACCTTAACCCTAACCCTTACCTTAACTCTCACCCTAACCCTCACCCTAACCCTAAACCTAACCCTAAAACCCTAAATCCTAAACCCTAAACCCAGAAAAACCCTAAACACTTATTCCAAAAGCACCCTAAACCCTAAACTCTAAACACTAAACGCTAAAAAACCCTAAACCCTAAACCCTAAACACTAAACCCTAAACAAGCCTAAACCCTAAAATCATTAACACTATACCCTAAACAACCCTAAACTCTTAACCCTAAACATTATAGCCTAAACCCTAAAACACTATACAACCTTAAACCCTACACCTTAAAATATCCTAAATCATAAATCCTGAACAACCCTAAACACTAAATCATAAACAACCCTAAAAAAATCTAAACAACTCTAAACGCTAAAACATAAACAACCCTAAACATTAAACAATCTTAAACGCTAAACCCTATACCCTAAACCTAAACCACCCTAAAACTTAAACAATCTTAACCCTAAACCTTAAACCATAAACCCTAAATTTTAAACCATAAATCTAAGAATAACCATAACCCTAACCCTAACCCTAAACCTAAACCTAACCCTAACCCCAACCCTAACCTTAACCCCATAACCCTAACCCTAACCTTAAGCCTAACATAACCACATAACCCTAACCCTAACCCTCACCCTAACCCTAACACTAACCCTAACCCTAACCCTAACCCTAACCCTAACCCTAACCCTAACTTCCAACCCCTAACACTAATCCTAACCCTAACCCCTAACCCTAACCCTAACCCTAACCCTAACATTACCCTAACCCTAACCCTAACCCTAACCCTAACCCTAACCCTAACCCTAACCCTAACCCTAACCTTAACCCTAAACCTAACCTTAACCCTAACCTTAACGCTAACCCCTAACCATTACCCTAACCCTAACAATAACCCTAACCCTAACCCTAAACCTAACCCTAACCCTAACCCTAACCGTAACCCTAACCCTAACCCTAACCCTAAACCTAACCCTAAACCTAACCCTAACCCTAACCTTAACCCTAATCCTAACCCTAACCCTAACCCTAACCCTAACCGTAACCATAACACTAAACTCTAAACCCTAAACCTAATCCACCCTAAAACTTAAACAATCCTAAACAATTAACCGTAGACCCTAAACCCTAAATCTAAAAATAAACCTAAACCTAACCCTAAATCTAACCCTAACCCTAACCCTAACCCTAAACCTAAACCTGACCCTAACCCTAACCCTAATCCTAACATTAATCATAACCCAAACACTAACCCTAACCCTAACCCTAAACCTAACCCTAAACCTCACACTATCCCTAATCCTAACACTAAACCCTAAACTTTAAATCTAACCCTAACCCTAACCCTACCCTTAACCCTAACCCTAACCCTATCCCTAAACCTAACCCTTACCCTAATTCTAACACTAACCTTATTTCTAATTCTAACCCTAACACTAATCCTAAACTAAAACCTAACCCCCTAATAATAACCCTAACACTAAACCTAACCCTAACCCTAACCCTAACCCTAACCCTAACCCTAACCCTAACACTAACCCCTAACCCCTAACACTAACCCTAACTCAAACCCCTAACCCTAACCCTAACCCTAACCCTAACCTCAACCCTAACCCTAAACCTAACCCTAACCCTATCCCTAACCCTAACCCTTATTCTAACACTAACACTAACCTTAACCCTAACCCTAACCTTAACCCTCACCCTAACCCTCACCTTAACCCTAAACTTAACCCTAACACTAACCCTAACACCCTAAATCCTAAACCCTAAACTTCGAAAAACCCTAAACACTAATTCCAAAAGCACCCTAATCCCTAAACTATAAACACTAAACTCTAAAAAACCCTAAACCCTAAACCCTAAACACTAAACCCTAAACAAGCCTAAACCCTAAAACCATTAACACTATACCCTAAACAACCCTAAACCCTTAACACTAAACATTATACCCTAAACCCTAAAACACTATACAAATTTAAACTCTAAACATTAAAATATCCTAAATCATAAATCCTGAACAACCCTAAACACTAAATCATAAACAACCCTAAAAAACCCTAAACAACTCTAAACGCTAAAACCTAAACAACCCTAAACATTAAACAATCTTAAACGCTAAACCCTATACCCTAAACCTAAACCACCCTAAAACTTAAACAATCCTAAACCCTAAACCTTAAACCATAAACCCTAAATTTTAAACCATAAATCTAAGAATAACCATAACCCTAACCCTAACCCCAAACCTAAACCTAACCCTAACCCCAACCCTAACCTTAACCCCATAACCCTAACCCTAACCTTAAGCCTAACATAACCCCATAACCTTAACTCTCACCCTAACTCTAACCCTAATGCTAACCCTAACCCTAACCCTAACCCTAACCTTAACCCCTTAACCTTAATCCCTAAATCCTAAACCCTGAACAACCATAAATCCTAAACCCTGAACAACCCTAAATCATAAACCCTGAATAACCCTAAACACTAACCTCTAAACAACCCTAAACAACCCTAATCACTAAACCATAAACAACCCTAAACACTAAACCCTAAACAACCCTATACCATAAACTTTAAACACTAAACCCTAAATAACCCTAAACCCTAAACCATTAACACTATACCCTAAACAACACTAAACACTAAACCCAAAACAACCCTAAAACCTAAACCTTAAACACTAAACCTTAAACAACCCTAAACCCTAAACATTAAAGCCTAAAAAACCCTAAACTTTTAACCCTAAACACTATACCCTAAACAACCCTAAACCTTAAACAATCCGAAACTCTAAACCCTAAACCCTTAACCTAAACCACCCTAAATCTTAAACAATCCTAAACCCTAAACCTTAAACCCTAAACACTAAACCCTAAACCCTAAACCTAACAATAACCATAACCCTAACCCTAAGCCCTAACCCTTACCCTAACCCTAACCCTAACCCTAATCCTAACCCTAACCCTAACCCTAACCCTAACCCTAACCCTAACCCTAAACCTAATCCTAACCCTAACCTTAACCCTAATCCTAACCCTAACCCTAACCCTAACCCTAACCGTAACCATAATACTAAACTCTAAACCCTAAACCTAAACCACCCTAAACCTTAAACAATCCTAAACCATAAACCTTAGACCCTAAATCCTAAATCTAACAATAATCCTAAACCTAACCCTAAATCTAACCCTAACTCTAACCCTAACCCTAAACCCTCCCTGACCCTAACCCTAACCCTAACCCTAACCCTAACCCTAAACCTAACCCTGACCCTAATCCTAACACTAACCCTATTTCTAATTCTAACCCTATCACTAATCCTAAACTTAAACCTAACCCCCTAATAATAACCCTAACCCTAACCCTAACCCTAACCTAACCCTAAGCCTAACCCTAACCCTAACCCTAACCTAACCCTAACCCTAATCCTAACCCTAACACTAACCCCTAACACTTACCCTAACCCTAACCCTAACCCTAACACTAACCATAACCATAACACTAAACTCTAAAGTTTAAACCTAATACACCCTAAACCTTAAACAATCCTAAACTATAAACCTTAAACCCTAAACCCTAAATCTAACAATAAACCTAAACCTGACCCTAAATCTAACCCTAACCCTAACCCTAACCCTAAACCTAACCCTGACCCTAACCCTAACCCTAATGCTAACACTAACCATATCCCTAACCCTAACCCTAACCTTAACCCTAACCCTAACCCTAACCCTAACCCTAACCCTAACCCTAACCCTAAACCTAACCCTAACCCCTTAACCTTATTCCCTAAATCCTAAACCCTGAACAACCATAAATCCTAA
>NW_027667640.1:3195000-3217500 GCF_963924665.1 Micromys minutus | reverse complement strand
AACACTAAACACTAAACCCAAAACAACCCTAAAACCTAAACCTTAAACTCTAAAACTTAAACAACCCTAAACCCTAAACACTAAAGCCTAAACAACCCTAAACTTTTAACCCTAAACTCTATACACTAAGCAACCCTAAACCTTAAACAATCCTAAAGTCTAAACCCTAAACCCTTTACCTAAACCACCCTAAATCTTAAACAATCCTAAACCCTAAACCTTAAACCCTAAACACTAAACCCTAAACCCTAAACCTAACAATAACCATAACCCTAACCCTAACCCCTAACCCTTACCCTAACCCTAACCCTAACCATAATCCTAACCCTAACCCTAACCCTAACCCTAACCCTAACCCTAACCCTAACCCTAACCTTAACCCTAAACCTAATCCAAACCCTAACCTTAACCCTAATCCTAACCCTAACCCTAACCTTAACCCTAACCGTAACCATAACACTAAACTCTAAACCCTAAACCTAATCCACCCTAAACCTTAAACAATCCTAAACCATAAACCTTAGACCCTAAATCCTAAATCTAACAATAAACCTAAACCTAACCCTAAATCTAACCCTAACCCTAACCCTAACCCTCAACCCTCCCTGACCCTAACCCTAACCCTAACCCTAACACTAACCCTAAACCTAACCCTGACCCTAATCCTAACACTAACCCTATTTCTAATTCTAACCCTAACACTATTCCTAAATTAAACCTAACCCCCTAATAATAACCCTAACCCTAACACTAACCCTAACCCCTAACCTTAACCCTAACCCTAATACTAACCCTATCCCTAACCCTAACCCTAACCCTAACCCTAAACCTAATCCTAAACCTTATCCTAACTCTAACTTTAACCCTAACCCTAATCCTAACACTAAACCCTAAACCATAAACCTAACCCTAACCCTAAAACTAAACTTTAAATCCTAAACCTAATCTAACCTAAACCTTAAACAATCCTAAACCCTAAACGCTGAACCCTAAACCTAACCCTAACCCTAACCCTAACACTAACCATAACCCAAACACTAAATTGTAAACCCTAAATTTAAGTTACGATAAACCTTAAACAATCCTAAACCCTAAACCTTAAACCCTAAACCTAACAATTACCATAACCCTAACCCTAATCCTAACCCTAACCCTAACCCTAAACGTAACCCTAACACTAAACCTAACCCTAACCCTAACCCTAACCCTAACCATAAACCTAACACTAACACTAAACCTAATCCTAACCCTAACCCTAACCCTAACCTGACCCTAACCCTAACCCTAACCCTAACCTTAATTCTAACTCTAACCCTAATCCTAACAATAAACCTAAACCTAACCCTAACCCTAACCCTAAACCTAACACTAACCTTAACCCTAACCCTAACCCTAACCCTAACAGTAATCCCTAAACCCTAAACCTAACCCTAACGATATCCCAAACACAAAACTCTAAACCCTAAAAATAATCCACCCTAAACCTTAAACAATCCTAAATCCTAAACCTTTACCCTAAACCCTAAACCCTAAACCTAACAATATCCAAGACCCTAAACGTAACCCTAAACCTAACCCTAACCCTAACCCTAATCCGAACACTAAACCCTAAACCCTAAACCTAACCCTAACCTTAACACTAAACTCTAAACCCTAAACCTAATCTACCCTAAACCTTAAACAATCCAAAACCCAAAACCTTAGACCCTAAACACTAAACCCTAAACCTAACAATAAACCTAACCCTAACCCTAACCCTAACCCTAAACCTAACCCTAACCGTAACCCTAACCCTAAACCTAACCCTAAACTTAAGCCTAACCATAAACCTAACCCTAACCCTAACCCTAACCGTAACCCTAACCCTAACCCTAACCGTAACACTAACCCTAACCCTAAACCTAACCCTAACCCTAACCTTAACCTTAACCATAACACTAAACTCTAAACCCTAAACCTAATCCACCCTAAACCTTAAATATCCTAAACCATAAACCTTAAACCCTAAACCCTAAATCTAACAATAAACCTAAACCTAATCCTAAATCTATCCCTAACCCTAACCCTAACCCTAAACCTAACCCTGACCTTAACCCTAACCCTAATCCTAACACTAACCATAACCCTAATCCTAACCCTAAGCACAAACTTAACCCTAACCATAACCCTAACCCTAAACCTAACACTAACCCTAACCCAAACCCTAACCCTAAACCTAACCCTAACCCTAACCGTAACCATAACACTAAACTCTAAACCCTAAACCTAATCCACCCTAAACCTTAAACAATCCTAAACCACAGACCTTAAACCCTAAACCCTAAATCTAACAATAAACCTAAACCTAACCCTAAACCTAACCCTAACCGTAACCCTAACCCTAAACCTAACCCTAACCTTAAGCCTAACCATAAACCTAACCCTAACCATAAACCGAACCTTAACCCTAACTTTAACCCTAAACCTAACAATAAACATAATCATAACCCTTACCCTAACCCTAAGCCTAACCCTAACCTTAACCCTAACCATAACCCTAACCCTAAACCTAACCCTAACCCTAACCCAAACCCTAACCCTAAACCTAACCCTAACCATAACCGTAACCATAACACTAAACTATAAACCCTAAACCTAATCCACCCTAAACCTTAAACAATCCTAAACCACAAACCTTAAACCCTAAACCCTAAATCTAACAATAAACCTAAACCTAACCCTAAATCTAACCCTAACCCTAACCCTAAACCTAAACATAATCCTAACACTAACCTTAACCCAAACACTAACCCTAACCCTAACCCTAAACCTAACCCTAACCCTAAACCTCACACTAACCCTAATCCTAACACAAAACCTTACACTTTAAATCTAACCCTAAACCTAACCCTACCCCTAACCCTAACCCTAACCCTATCCCTAAACCTAACCCTTACCCTAATCCTAACACTAACCCTATTTCTAATTGTAACCCTAACACTAATCCTAAATTTAAACCTAACTCCCTAATAATAACCCTAACCCTAAAACTAACCCTAACCCTAACCCCCCCAACCCTAACCTTAACCCTAACCCTAAACCTAACCGTAACTCTAACCCTAACCCTAACCGTAACTCTATCCCTAACCCTAACACTAACTCTAACCCTAACCCTAACCCTAACCCTAACCCTAAACCTAACCCTAACCCTAACCCTAACCCTAACCCTAACCCTAACCCTAACCATAACCATAAGACTAAACTCTAAACCCTAAACCTAATCCACCGTAAACCTTAAACAATCCTAAACCATAAACCTTAAACCCAAAACCCTAAATCTAACAATAAACCTAAACCTAACCCTAAATCTAACACTAACCCTAAACGTAAACCTAAACCTTCCCCTGACCATAAACCAAAGCCTAATCCTAACAATAACCATAACCCAAACAAAGACTAACCCTAACCCTAAACATAACCGTAACCCTAAACCTCACACCTACCCTATCCCTAACCCTAACACTAACCCTAACCCTAACCCTAACCCTAACCCTAACACTATCCCTAACCCCTAACACTAACCCTAACCCTAAACTCTAACCCTAACCCTAACCCTAACCCTAACCCTAACCCTAACACTAACCCTAACCCTAACCCTAACCCTATCCCTAACCCTAACCCTTATCCTAACACTAACACTAACCTTAACCCTAACCCTAACCTTAACCCTCACCCTAACCATCACCCTAACCCTAAACCTAACCCTAAAACCCTAAATCCTAAACCCTAAACCCAGAAAAACCCTAAACAATAATTCCAAAAGCACCCTAACCCCTAAACTCTCAACACTAAACGCTAAAAAACCCTAAACCCTAAACCCTAAACACTAAACCCTAAACAAGCCTAAACCCTAAAACCATTAACACTATACCCTAAACAACCCTAAACTCTTAACCCTAAACATTATAGCCTAAACCCTAAAACACTATACAACCTTAAACCCTAAACCTTAAAATATCCTAAATCATAAATCCTGAACAACCTTAAACACTAAATCATAAAAAACCCTAAAAAAACCTAAACAACTCTAAACGCTAGAACATAAACAACCCTAAACATTAAACTATCTTAAACGCTAAACCCTATACCCTAAACCGAAACCACCCTAAAACTTAAACATTCCTAAACCCTAAACCTTAAACCATAAACCCTAAATTTTAAACCATAAATCTAAGAATAACCATAACCCTAACCCTAACCCTAAACCTAAACCTAACCCTAACCCCAACACTAACCTTAACCCCATAACCCTAACCCTAACCTTAAGCCTAACATAACCACATAACCCTAACCCTAACCATCACCCTAACCCTAACCCTAACCCTAACCCTAACCCTAACCCTAACCATAAACCTAACCCTAACCCCTAACCCCTAACACTAACCCTAACCCTAACCCCTAACCCTAACCCTAACCCTAACCCTAACCTTACCCTAACCCTAACCCTAACCCTAACCCTAACCCTAACCCTAACCCTAACCTTAACCCTAACCCTAACCTTAACCCTAACCTTAACCCTAACCCCTAACCCTTACCCTAACCCTAAACCTAACCCTAACCCTAAACCTAACCCTAACCCTAACCCTAACCGTAACCCTAACCCTAACCCTAACCCTAACCCTAACCCTAACCCTAACCCTAACCCTAAACCAAACCCTGACACTAATCCTAACACTAACCCTATTTCTAATTCTAACCCTAACACTAATCCTAAACTTAAACCTAACCCCCTAATAATAACCCTAACCATAACACTAAACCTAACCCCTAACACTAACCCTAACCATAACCCTAAACTAACCCTAACCCTAACCCTAACCCTAACCCTAACCCAAACCCTAACACTAACCCCCTAACTTTTACCCTAACCCTAACCCTAACCCTAACCCTTACCATAACCCTAACCCTAACCATAACCCCAACCCTAACCCTAACCCTAACCGTAACCATAACACTAAACTCTAAACCCTAAACCTAATCCACCCTAAACCTTAAATATCCTAAACCATAAACCTTAAACCCTAAACCCTAAATCTAACAATAAACCTAAACCTAATCCTAAATCTATCCCTAACCCTAACCCTAACCCTAAACCTAACCCTGACCTTAACCCTAACCCTAATCCTAACACTAACCATAACCCTAATCCTAACCCTAAGCACAAACTTAACCCTAACCATAACCCTAACCCTAAACCTAACACTAACCCTAACCCAAACCCTAACCCTAAACCTAACCCTAACCCTAACCGTAACCATAACACTAAACTCTAAACCCTAAACCTAATCCACCCTAAACCTTAAACAATCCTAAACCACAGACCTTAAACCCTAAACCCTAAATCTAACAATAAACCTAAACCTAACCCTAAATCTAACCCTAACCCTAACCCTAACCCTAAACCTAATCCTAACACTAACCATAACCCAAACACTAACTCTAACCCTAAACCTAATCCTAACCCTTACCCTAACCCTAACTTTAACCCTAACCCTAATCCTAACACTAAACCCAAAACCCTAAACCTAACCCTAACCCTAAAACTAAACTTTAAATCCTAAACCTAATCTACCCTAAACCTTAAACAATCCTAAACCCTAAACCCTGAACCCTAAACCTAACCCTAACCCTAACCCTAACACTAACCATAACCCTAACACTAAATTGTAAACCCTAAATTTAAGTTACGATAAACCTTAAACAATCCTAAACCCTAAACCTTAAACCCTAAACCTAACAATTACCATAACCCTAACCCTAATCCTAACCCTAACCCTAACCCTAAACCTAACCCTAACACTAAACCTAACACTAACCCTAACCCTAACCCTAAACCTAACACTAACACTAAACCTAATCCTAACCCTAACCCTAACCCTAAACCTGACCCTAACACTAACCCTAACCCTAACCCTAATCCTAACTCTAACCCTAATCCTAACAATAAACCTAAACCTAACCCTAAACCTAACACTAAACCTAACACTAACCTTAACCCTAACCCTAACCCTAACCCTAACAGTAATCCCTAAACCCTAAACCTAACCCTAACAATATCCCAAACACAAAACTCTAAACCCTAAAAATAATCCACCCTAAACCTTAAACAATCCTAAATCCTAAACCTTTACCCTAAACCCTAAACACTAAACCTAACAATATCCATGACCCTAAACGTAACCCTAAACCTAACCCTAACCCTAACCATAATCCGAACACTAAACCCTAAACCCTAAACCTAACCCTAACCTTAACACTAAACTCTAAACCCTAAACCTAATCTACCCTAAACCTTAAACAATCCTAAACCCAAAACCTTAGTCCCTAAACACTAAACCCTAAACCTAACAATAAACCTAACCCTAACCCTAACCCGAACCCTAACCCTAAACCTAACCCTAACCGTAACCCTAACCCTAAACCTAACCCTAACCTTAAGCCTAACCATAAACCTAACCCTAACCATAAACCGAACCTTAACCCTAACTTTAACCCTAAACCTAACAATAAACATAATCATAACCCTTACCCTAACCCTAAGCCTAACCCTAACCTTAACCCTAACCATAACCCTAACCCTAAACCTAACCCTAACCCTAACCCAAACCCTAACCCTAAACCTAACCCTAACCATAACCGTAACCATAACACTAAACTATAAACCCTAAACCTAATCCACCCTAAACCTTAAACAATCCTAAACCACAAACCTTAAACCCTAAACCCTAAATCTAACAATAAACCTAAACCTAACCCTAAATCTAACCCTAACCCTATATCTAACCCTAAACCTAACCCTGACCCTAACCCTAACCCTAATCCTAACACTAACCATAACTCTAACCCTAACACTAACCCTAACCTTAACCCTAACCCTAACCCTAACCCTAACCCTGTCTCTAACCCTAACCCTAACCCTAACCGTAACCATAATACTAAACTCTAAACCCTAAACGTAATCCACCCTAAACCTTAAAAAATCCTAAACCATAAACCTTAAACCCTAAACCCTAAATCTAACAATAAACCTAAACCTAACCCTAAATATAACCCTAACCCTAACCCTAACCCTAAACCTAAACCTGACCCTAACCCTAACCCTAATCCTAACACTAATCATAACCCAAACACTAACCCTAACCCTAACCCTAAACCTAACCCTAAACCTCACACTATCCCTAATCCTAACACTAAACCCTAAACTTTAAATCTAACCCTAACCCTAACCCTACCCTTAACCCTAACCCTAACCCTATCCCTAAACCTAACCCTGACCCTAATCCTAACACTAACCCTATTTCTAATTCTAACCCTAACACTAATCCTAAACTAAAACCTAACCCCCTAATAATAACCCTACACTAAACCTAACCCTAACCCTAACCCTAACCCTAATCCTAACACTAACCCCTAACCCCTAACACTAAACCTAACCCTAACCCCTAACCCTAACCCTAACCCTAACCCTAACCCTAAACCTAACCCTAACCCTATCCCTAACCCTAACCCTTTCCCTAACACTAACACTAACCTTAACCCTAACCCTAACCTTAACCCTCACCCTAACCCTCACTTTAACCCTAAACCTAACCCTAACACTAACCCTAACACCCTAAATCCTAAACCCTAAACCCCGAAAAACCCTAAACACTAATTCCAAAAGCACCCTAAACCCTAAACTATAAACACTAAACGCTAAAAAACCCTAAACACTAAACCCTAAACACTAAACCCTAAACAAGCCTAAACCCTAAAACCATTAACACTATACCCTAAACAACCCTTAACCCTTAACCCTAAACATTATACACTAAACCCTAAAACACTATACAACCTTAAACCCTAAACCTTAAAATATCCTAAATCATAAATCCTGAACAACCCTAAACACTAAATTATAAACAACCCTAAAAAACCCTAAACAACTCTAAACGCTAAAACCTAAACAACCCTAACCATTAAACAATCTTAAACGCTAAATTCTATACCCTAAACCTAAACCACACTAAAACTTAAACAATCCTAAAGACTAAACCTTAAACCATAAGCCCTAAATTTTAAACCATAAATCTAAGAATAACCATAACCCTAACCCTAACCCTAAACCTAAACCTAACCCTAACCCCAACCCTAACCTTAACCCCATAACCCTAACCCTAACCTTAAGCCTAACATAACCCCATAACCCTAACTTTAACCCTAACTCTAACCCTAACTCTAACCCTAACCCTAACCCTAACCTAACCCTAACCCTAACCCTAACCCTAACACTAACCCTAACCCCTAACCCTAACCCTAACCCTAACCCTAACCCTAACCCTAACCTAACCCTAACCCTAACCCTAACCCTAACCCAAACCCTAACACTAACCCCCTAACTTTTACCATAACCCTAACCCTAACCCTAACCCTAACCCTTATTATAACCCTAAACCTAACCCTAACCCCATCCCTAACCCTAACCCTAACTGTAACCATAACACTAAACTCTAAACCCTAAACCTAATCTACCCTAAACCTTAAACAATCCTAAACCATAAACCTTAGACCCTAAATCCTAAATCTAACAATAAACCTAAACCTAACCCTAAATCTAACCCTAACCCTATCCCTAACCCTAAACCTAAACCTGACCCTAACCCTAACCCTAATCCTAACACTAACCATAACTCTAACCCTAACATTAACCCTAACCTTAACCCTAACCCTAACCCTAAACCAAACCCTAACCCTAACTCTAACCCTAACCCTAACACTAACCGTAACCATAATACTAAACTCTAAACCCTAAACCTAATCTACCCTAAACCTTAAACAATCCTAAACCTTAAACCTTAAACCCTAAACCCTAAATCTAACAATAAACCTAAACCTAACCCTAAATCTGACCCTAACCCTAACCCTAACCCTAAACCTAAACCTGACCCTAACCCTAACCCTAATAATAACACTAATCATAACCCAAACACTAACCCTAACCCTAACCCTAAACCTAACCCTAAACCTCACACTATCCCTATTCCTAACACTAAACCCTAAACTTTAAATCTAACCCTAACACTAACCCTACCCTTAACCCTAACCCTAACCATATCCCTAAACCTAACCCTGACCCTAATCCTAACACTAACCCTATTTCTAATTCTAACCCGAACACTAATCCTGAACTAAAACCTAACCCCCTAATAATAACCCTAACCTAACCCTAACCCTAACCCTAACCCTAACACTAACCCCTAACCCCTAACACTAACCCTAACCCTAACCCCTAACCCTAACCCTAACCCTAACCCTAAACTTAACCCTAACCCTAACCCTAACCCTAACCCTATCCCTAACCCTAACCCTTACCCTAACACTAACACTAACCTTAACCCTAACCCTAACCTTAACCCTCACCCTAACCCTCACCTTAACCCTAAACCTAACCCTAACACTAACACTAACACCCTAAATCCTAAACACTAAACCCCGAGAAACCCTAAACACTAATTCCAAAAGCGCCCTAAACCCTAAACTGTAAACACTAAACGCTAAAAAACCCTAAACCCTAAACCCTAAACACTAAACACTAAACAAGCCTAAACCCTAAAACCATTAACACTATACCCTAAACAACCCTAAACCCTTAACCCTAAACAATATACCCTAAACCCTAAAACACTATACAACCTTAAATTCTAAACCTTAAAATATCCTAAATCATAAATCCTGAACAACCCTAAACACTAAATCATAAACAACCCTAAAAAACCCTAAACAACTCTAAACGCTAAAACCTAAACAACCCTAAACATTAAAGAATCTTAAACGCTAAACCCTATACCCTAAACCTAAACCACCCTAAAACTTAAACAATCCTAAACCCTAAACCTTAAACCATAAACCCTAAAATTTAAACCTTAAATCTAAGAATAACCATAACCCTAACCCTAACCCTAAACCTAAACCTAACCCTAACCACAACCCTAACATTAACCCCATAACCCTAACCCTAACCTTAAGCCTAACATAACCCCATAACCCTAACTCTAACCCTAACTATAACCCTAATGCTAACCCTAACCCTAACCCTAACCCTAACCCCTTAACCTTAAGCCCTAAATCCTAAACCCTGAACAACCATAAATCCTAAACCCTGAACAACCCTAAATCATAAACCCTGAATAACCCTAAACACTAACCTCTAAACAACCCTAAACAACCCTAATCACTAAACCATAAACAACCCTAAACACTAAATCCTAAACAACCCTATTCCCTAAACCTTAAACACTAAACCCTAAATAACTCTAAACCATAAACCATTAACACTATACCCTAAACAACACTAAACACTAAACCCAAAACAACCCTAAAACCTAAACCTTAAACACTAAACCTTAAACAACCCTAAACCCTAAACACTAAACCCAAAACAACCCTAAACTTTTAACCCTAAAAACTATACCCTAAACAACCCTAAACCTTAAACAATCCTAAACTCTAAACCCTAAACCCTTAACCTAAACCACCCTAAATCTTAAACAATCCTAAACCCTAAACCTTAAACCCTAAACACTAAACCCTAAACCCTAAACCTAACAATAACCATAACCCTAACCCTAACCCCTAACCCTTACCCTAACTCTAACCCTAACCCTAATCCTAACCCTAACCCTAACCCTAACCCTAACCCTAACCCTAACCCTAACCCTAACCCTAAACCTAAACCTAATCCTAACCCTAACCTTAACCCTAATCCTAACCCTAACCCTAACCCTAACCGTAACCATAACACTAAACTCTAAACCCTAAACCTAATCCACCCTAAACCTTAAACAATCCTAAACCATAAACCTTAGACCCTAAATCCTAAATCTAACAATAAACCTAAACCTAACCCTAAATCTTACCCTAACCCTAACCCTAACCCTAAACCCTCCCTGACCCTAACCCTCACCCTAACTCTAACCCTAACCCTAAACCTAACCCTGACCCTAATCCTAACACTAACCCTATTTCTAATTCTAACCCTAACACTAATCCTAAACTTAAACCTAACCCCCTAATAATAACCTTAACCCTAACACTAACCCTAACCCCTAACCCTAACCCTAACCCTAACCCTAACCTAACCCTAACCCTAACCCTAATCCTAACCCTAACACTAACCATTAACCCTTACCCTAACCCTAACCCTCACCCTAACCATTACCCTAACCCTAACCCTAACCCTAACCCTAACCCTAACCCTAACACTAACCGTAACCATAACACTAAACTCTAAACCCTAAACCTAATCCACCCTAAACCTTAAACAATCCTAAACCATAAACCTAAACCCTAAACCCTAAATCTAACAATAAACCTAAACCTGACCCTAAATCTAACCCTAACCCTAACCCTAACCCTAAACCTAACCCTGACCCTAACACTAACCCTAATCCTAACACTAACCATAACCCTAACCCTAACCCTAACCCTAACCTTAACCCTAACCCTAACCCTAACCCTAACCCTAACCCTAACCCTAACCCTAACCCTAACCCCTTAACCTTTATCCCTAAATCCTAAACCCTGAACAACCATAAATCCTAAACCCTGAACAACCCTAAATCATAAACCCTGAATAACCCTAAACACTAACCTCTAAACTACCCTAAATAACCCTAATCACTAAACCATAAACAACCCTAAACACTAAACCCTAAACAACCCTATACCCTAAACCTTAAACACTAAACCCTAAATAACCCTAAACCCTAAACCATTAGCACTATACCCTAAACAACACTAAACACTAAACCCAAAACAACCCTAAAACCTAAACCTTAAACACTAAACCTTAAACAACCCTAAACCCTAAACACTAAACCCTAAACAACCCTAAACATTTAACCCTAAACACTATACCCTAAACAACACTAAACCTTAAACAATCCTAAACTCTAAACCCTAAACCCTTAACCTAAACCACCCTAAATCTTAAACAATCCTAAACCCTAAACCTTAAACCCTAAACACTAAACCCTAAACCCTAAACCTAACAATAACCATAACCCTAACCCTAACCCCTAACCCTTACCCTAACCCTAACCCTAACCCTAATCCTAACCCTAACCCTAACCCTAACCCTAACCCTAACCCTAACCCTAAACCTAATCCTAACCCTAACCTTAACCCTAATCCTAACCCTAACCCTAACCCTAACCGTAACCATAACACTAAACTCTAAACCCTAAACCTAATCCACCCTAAACCTTAAACAATCCTAAACCATAAACCTTAGACCCTAAACCCTAAATCTAACAATAAACCTAAACCTAAACCTAAATCTAACCCTAACCCTAACCCTAACCCTAAACCCTCCCTGACCCTAACCCTAACCCTAACCCTAACCCTAAACCTAACCCTGACCCTAATCCTAACACTAACCCTATTTCTTATTCTAACCCTAACACTAATCCTAAACTTAAACCTAACCCCCTAATAATAACCCTAACCCTTTAACTAACCCTAACCCATATCCCTAACCCTAACTCTAACCCTAACCCTAACCTAACCCTAACCCTAACCCTAACCCTAACCCTAACCTAACCCTAACCCTAACCCTAACCCTAACACAAACCCTAACACTAACCCCCTACCTTTTACCATAACCCTAAACCTAACCCTAAACCTAACCCTTACCATAACCCTAACCCTAACCCTAACCCTAACCTTAACCCTAACCCTAACCCTAACCCTAACCCTAACCCTAACCCTAACCCTAACCCCTTAAGCTTAATCCCTAAATCCTAAACCCTTAACAACCATAAATCCTAAACCCTGAACAACCCTAAATCATAAACCCTGAATAACCCTAAACACTAACCTCTAAACTACCCTAAATAACCCTAATCACTAAACCATAAACAACCCTAAACACTAAACCCTAAACAACCCTATACCCTAAACCTTAAACACTAAACCCTAAATAATCCTAAACCCTAAACCATTAGCACTATACCCTAAACAACACTAAACACTAAACCAAAAACAACCCTAAAACCTAAACCTTAAACACTAAACCTTAAACAACCCTAAACCCTAAACACTAAACTCTAAACAACCCTAAACTTTTAACCCTAAACACTATACCCTAAACAACACTAAACCTTAAACAATCCTAAACTCTAAACCCTAATCCCTTAACCTAAACCACCCTAAATCTTAAACAATCCTAAACCCTAAACCTTAAACCCTAAACACTAAACCCTAAACCCTAAACCTAACAATAACCATAACCCTAACCCTAACCCCTAACCCTTACCCTAACCCAAACCCTAACCCTAATCTTAACACTAACCCTAACCCTAACCCTAACCCTAAACCTCATCCTAACCCTAAACTTAACCCTAATCCTAACCCTAACCCTAACCCTAACCGTAACCATAACACTAAACTCTAAACCCTAAACCTAATCCACCCTAAACCTTAAACAATCCTAAACCATAAACCTTAGACCCTAAATCCTAAATCTAACAATAAACCTAAACCTAAACCTAAATCTAACCCTAACCCTAACCCTAACCCTAAACCCTCCCTGACCCTAACCCTAACCCTAAACCTAACCCTAAACCTAACCCTGACCCTAATCCTAACACTAACCCTATTTCTAATTCTAACCCTAACACTAATCCTAAACTTAAACCTAACCCCCTAATAATAACCCTAACCCTTTCACTAACGCTAACCCCTAACCCTAACCCTAACCCTAACCCTAACCCTAACCTAACCCTAACCCTAACCCTAACCCTAACCCTAACCCTAACCCTAACCTAACCCTAACCCTAACCCTAACCCTAACACAAACCCTAACACTAACCCCCTAACTTTTACCCTAACACTAACCCTAACCCTAAACCTAACCCTTACCATAACCCTAACCCTAACCCTAACTCCATCCCTAACACTAACCCTAACCGTAACCATAATACTAAACTCTAAACCCTAAACCTAATCCACCCTTAAACTTAAACAATCCTAAACCATAAACCTTAAACCCTAAACCCTAAATCTAACAATAAACCTAAACCTAACCCTAAATCTAACCCTAACCCTAACCCTAACCCTAAACATAAACCTGACCCTAACCCTAATCCTAATCCTAACACTAATCATAACCCAAACACTAACCCTAAGCCTAACCCCAAACCTAACCCTAAACCTCACCCTATTCCTAATCTTAACACTAAACCCTAAACCTTAATTCTAACCCTAACCCTAACCCTACCCTTAACCCTAACCCTAACCATATTTCTAAACCTTATCCTGACCCTAATCCTAACACTAACCCTATTTCTAATTCTAACCCTAACACTAATCCTAAACTAAAACCTAACCCCCTAATAATAACCCTAACACTAAACCTAACCCTAACCCTAACCCTAATCCTAACCCTAACACTAACCCCTAACACCTAACACTAACCCTAAACCAAACCCCTAACCCTAACCCTAACGCTAACCCTAACCTTAACCCTAACTCTAACCCTAACCCTAACCCTATCCCTAACCCTAACCCTTACCCTAACACTAACACTAACCTTAACCCTAACCCTAACCTTAACCCTCACCCTAACCCTCACCTTAACCCTAAACCTAACCCTAACACTAACCCTAACACCCTAAATCCTAAACCCTAAACCCCGAAAAACCCTAAACACTAATTCCAAAAGCACCCTAAACCCTAAACTATAAACACTAAACGCTAAAAAACCTAAACCCTAAACCCTAAACACTAAACCCTAAACAAGCCTAAACCCTAAAACCATTAACACTATAACCTAAACAACCCTAAACCCTTAACCCTAAACATTATACCCTAAACCCTAAAACACTATACAACCTTAAACCCTAAACCTTAAAATATCCTAAATCATAAATAATGAACAACCCTAAACACTAAATTATAAACAACCCTAAAAAACCCTAAACAACTCTAAATGCTAAAACCTAAACAACCCTAACCATTAAACAATCTTAAACGCTAAATTTTGAACCCTAAACCTAAACCACCCTAAAACTTAAACAATCCTAAACCCTAAACCTTAAACCATAAACCCTAAATTTTAAACCATAAATCTAAGAATAACCATAACCCTAACCCTAACCCTAAACCTAAACCTAACCCTAACCCCAACCCTAACCTTAACCCCATAACCCTAACCCTAACCTTAAGCCTAACATAACCCCATAACCCTAACTCTAACCCTAACTCTAACCCTAATGCTAACCCTAACCCTAACCCTAACCCTAACCCCTTAACCTTAATCCCTAAATCCTAAACCCTGAACAACCATAAATCCTAAACCCTGAACAACCCTAAATCATAAACCCTGAATAACCCTAAACACTAACCTCTAAACAACCCTAAACAACCCTAATCACTAAACCATAAACAACCCTAAACACTAAACCCTAAACAACCCTATACCTTAAACCTTAAACACTAAACCCTAAATAACCCTAAACCCTAAACCATTAACACTATACCCTAAACAACACTAAACACTAAATCCAAAACAACCCTAAAACCTAAACCTTAAACACTAAACCTTAAACAAACCTAAACCCTAAACACTAAACCCTAAACAACCCTAAACTTTTAACCCTAAACACTATACCCTAAACAACCCTAAACCTTAAACAATCCTAAACTCTAAACCCTAAACCCTTAACCTAAACCACCCTAAATCTTAAACAATCCTAAACCCTAAACCTTAAACCCTAAACACTAAACACTAAACCATAAACCTAACAATAACCATAACCCTAACCCTAACCCCTAACCCTTACCCTAACCCTAAACCTAACCCTAATCCTAACCCTAACCCTAACCCTAACCCTAACCCTAACCCTAACCCTAAACCTAACCCTAACCTTAACACTAATCCTAACCCTAACCCTAACCCTAACCGTAACCCTAAACCTAAACCTAATCCTAACCCTAACCCTAACACTAACCCTAACCCTAACCCTAACCCTAACCCTAAACCTAATCCTAACCTAACATTAACCCTAATCCTAACCCTAACCCTTACCCTAACCGTAACCATAACACTAAACTCTAAACCCTAAACCTAATCCACCCTAAACGTTAAACAATCCTAAACCATAAACCTTAGACCCTAAATCCTAAATCTAACAATAAACATAAACCTAACCCTAAATCTAACACTAACCCTAACCCTAACCCTAAACCCTCCCTGACCCTAACCCTAACCCTAACCCTAAACCTAACCCTGACCCTAATCCTAACACTAACCCTATTTCTAATTCTAAGCCTAACACTAATCCTAAACTTAAACCTAACCCCCTAATAATAACCCTAACCCTTTCACTAACCCTAACCCCTAATTCTAACCCTAACCCTAACCCTAACCCTAACCCTAACCTAACCTTATCCCTAACCCTAACCCTAACCCTAACCCTAACCTAACCCTAACCCTAACCCTAACCCTAACACAAACCCTAACACTAACCCCCTAACTTTTACCCTAACCCTAACCCTAACCCTAAACCTAACCCTTACCATAACCCTAACCCTAACCCTAACCCTCTCCCTAACCCTAACCCTAACCGTAACCATAACACTAAACTCTAAACCCTAAACCTAATCCACCCTAAACCTTAAACAATCCTCAACCATAAACCTTAAACCCTAAACACTAAACCCTAAACCCTAAAGCTAACAATAACCATAACCCTAACCCTAACCCCTAACCCTTACCCTAACCCTAACCCTAACCCTAATCCTAACCCTAACCCTAACCCTAACCCTAACCCTAACCTTAACCTTAAACCTAACACTGACCCTAACCCTAACCCTAATCCTAACACTAACCATAACCCTAACCCTAACCCTAACCCTAACCCTAAACCTCATCCTAACCCTAACCTTAACCCTAATCCTAACCCTAACCCTAACCCTAACCGTAACCATAACACTAAACTCTAAACCCTAAACCTAATCCACCCTAAACCTTAAACAATCCTAAACCATAAACCTTAGACCCTAAATCCTAAATCTAACAATAAACCTAAACCTAAACCTAAATCTAACCCTAACCCTAACCCTAACCCTAAACCCTCCCTGACCCTAACCCTAACCCTAACCCTAACCCTAAACCTAACCCTGACCCTAATCCTAACACTAACCTTATTTCTAATTCTAACCCTAACACTAATCCTAAACTTAAACCTAACCCCCTAATAATAACCCTAACCCTTTCACTAACCCTAACCCCTAACCCTAACCCTAACCCTAACCCTAACCCTAACCTAACCCTAACCCTAACCCTAACCCTAACCCTAACCCTAACCCTAACCTAACCCTAACCCTAACCCTAACCCTAACACAAACCCTAACACTAACCCCCTAACTTTTACCCTAACACTAACCCTAACCCTAAACCTAACCCTTACCATAACCCTAACCCTAACCCTAACTCCATCCCTAACCCTAACCCTAACCGTAACCATAATACTAAACTCTAAACCCTAAACCTAATCCACCCTTAAACTTAAACAATCCTAAACCATAAACCTTAAACCCTAAACCCTAAATCTAACAATAAACCTAAACCTAACCCTAAATCTAACCCTAACCCTAACCCTAACCCTAAACATAAACCTGACCCTAACCCTAATCCTAATCCTAACACTAATCATAACCCAAACACTAACCCTAAGCCTAACCCCAAACCTAACCCTAAACCTCACCCTATTCCTAATCTTAACACTAAACCCTAAACCTTAATTCTAACCCTAACCCTAACCCTACCCTTAACCCTAACCCTAACCATATTTCTAAACCTTATCCTGACCCTAATCCTAACACTAACCCTATTTCTAATTCTGACCCTAACACTAATCCTAAACTAAAACCTAACCCCCTAATAATAACCCTAACACTAAACCTAACCCTAACCCTAACCCTAATCCTAACCCTAACACTAACCCCTAACACCTAACACTAACCCTAAACCAAACCCCTAACCCTAACCCTAACGCTAACCCTAACCTTAACCCTAACTCTAACCCTAACCCTAACCCTATCCCTAACCCTAACCCTTACCCTAACACTAACACTAACCTTAACCCTAACCCTAACCTTAACCCTCACCCTAACCCTCACCTTAACCCTAAACCTAACCCTAACACTAACCCTAACACCCTAAATCCTAAACCCTAAACCCCGAAAAACCCTAAACACTAATTCCAAAAGCACCCTAAACCCTAAACTATAAACACTAAACGCTAAAAAACCTAAACCCTAAACCCTAAACACTAAACCCTAAACAAGCCTAAACCCTAAAACCATTAACACTATAACCTAAACAACCCTAAACCCTTAACCCTAAACATTATACCCTAAACCCTAAAACACTATACAACCTTAAACCCTAAACCTTAAAATATCCTAAATCATAAATAATGAACAACCCTAAACACTAAATTATAAACAACCCTAAAAAACCCTAAACAACTCTAAATGCTAAAACCTAAACAACCGTAACCATTAAACAATCTTAAACGCTAAATTTTGAACCCTAAACCTAAACCACCCTAAAACTTAAACAATCCTAAACCCTAAACCTTAAACCATAAACCCTAAATTTTAAACCATAAATCTAAGAATAACCATAACCCTAACCCTAACCCTAAACCTAAACCTAACCCTAACCCCAACCCTAACCTTAACCCCATAACCCTAACCCTAACCTTAAGCCTAACATAATCCCATAACCCTAACTCTAACCCTAACTCTAACCCTAATGCTAACCCTAACCCTAACCCTAACCCTAACCCCTTAACCTTAATCCCTAAATCCTAAACCCTGAACAACCATAAATCCTAAACCCTGAACAACCCTAAATCATAAACCCTGAATAACCCTAAACACTAACCTCTAAACAACCCTAAACAACCCTAATCACTAAACCATAAACAACCCTAAACACTAAACCCTAAACAACCCTATACCTTAAAAATTAAACACTAAACCCTAAATAACCCTAAACCCTAAACCATTAACACTATACCCTAAACAACACTAAACACTAAATCCAAAACAACCCTAAAACCTAAACCTTAAACACTAAACCTTAAACAAACCTAAACCCTAAACACTAAACCCTAAACAACCCTAAACTTTTAACCCTAAACACTATACCCTAAACAACCCTAAACCTTAAACAATCCTAAACTCTAAACCCTAAACCCTTAACCTAAACCACCCTAAATCTTAAACAATCCTAAACCCTAAACCTTAAACCCTAAACACTAAACCCTAAACCATAAACCTAACAATAACCATAACCCTAACCCTAACCCCTAACCCTTACCCTAACCCTAACCCTAACCCTAATCCTAACCCTAACCCTAACCCTAACCCTAACCCTAACCCTAACCCTAAACCTAACCCTAACCTTAACACTAATCCTAACCCTAACCCTAACCCTAACCGTAACCCTAAACCTAAACCTAATACTAACCCTAACCCTAACACTAACCCTAACCCTAACCCTAACCCTAACCCTAACCCTAAACCTAATCCTAACCTAACATTAACCCTAATCCTAACCCTAACCCTAACCCTAATCGTAACCATAACACTAAACTCTAAACCCTAAACCTAATCCACCCTAAACGTTAAACAATCCTAAACCATAAACCTTAGACCCTAAATCCTAAATCTAACAATAAACATAAATCTAACCCTAAATCTAACACTAACCCTAACCCTAACCCTAAACCCTCCCTGACCCTAACCCTAACCCTAACCCTAAACCTAACCCTGACCCTAATCCTAACACTAACCCTATTTCTAATTCTAAGCCTAACACTAATCCTAAACTTAAACCTAACCCCCTAATAATAACCCTAACCCTTTCACTAACCCTAACCCCTAACCCTAACCCTAACCCTAACTCTAACCCTAACCTAACCCTATCCCTAACCCTAACCCTAACCCTAACCCTAACCTAACCCTAACCCTAACCCTAACCCTAACACAAACCCTAACACTAACCCCCTAACTTTTACCCTAACCCTAACCCTAACCCTAAACCTAACCCTTACCATAACCCTAACCCTAACCCTAACCCTCTCCCTAACCCTAACCCTAACCGTAACCATAACACTAAACTCTAAACCCTAAACCTAATCCACCCTAAACCTTAAACAATCCTCAACCATAAACCTTAAACCCTAAACACTAAACCCTAAACCCTAAACCTAACAATAACCATAACCCTAACCCTAACCTCTAACCCTTACCCTAACCCTAACCCTAACCCTAATCCTAACCCTAACCCTAACCCTAACCCTAACCCTAACCTTAACCTTAAACCTAACCCTGACCCTAACTCTAATTCTAATCCTAACACTAACCATAACCCTAACCCTAACACTAACCCTAACCCTAACCCTAACCCTAACCCTAACCCTAAACCTAATCCTAACCTAACATTAACCCTAATCCTAACCCTAACCCTAACCCTAACCGTAACCATAACACTAAACTCTAAACCCTAAACCTAATCCACCCTAAACGTTAAACAATCCTAAACCATAAACCTTAGACCCTAAATCTTAAATCTTACAATAAACATAAATCTAACCCTAAATCTAACACTAACCCTAACCCTAACCCTAAACCCTCCCTGACCCTAACCCTAACCCTAACCCTAAACCTAACCCTGACCCTAATCCTAACACTAACCCTATTTCTAATTCTAAGCCTAACACTAATCCTAAACTTAAACCTAACCCCCTAATAATAACCCTAACCCTTTCACTAACCCTAACCCCTAACCCTAACCCTAACCCTAACCCTAACCCTAACCTAACCCTATCCCTAACCCTAACCCTAACCCTAACCCTAACCTAACCCTAACCCTAACCCTAACCCTAACACAAACCCTAACACTAACCCCCTAACTTTTACCCTAACCCTAACCCTAACCCTAAACCTAACCCTTACCATAACCCTAACCCTAACCCTAACCCTCTCCCTAACCCTAACCCTAACCGTAACCATAACACTAAACTCTAAACCCTAAACCTAATCCACCCTAAACCTTAAACAATCCTCAACCATAAACCTTAAACCCTAAACACTAAACCCTAAACCCTAAACCTAACAATAACCATAACCCTAACCCTAACCCCTAACCCTTACCCTAACCCTAACCCTAACCCTAATCCTAACCCTAACCCTAACCCTAACCCTAACCCTAACCTTAACCTTAAACCTAACCCTGACCCTAACTCTAACCCTAATCCTAACACTACCATAACCCTAACCCTAACACTAACCCTAACCTTAACCCTAACCCTAACCCTAACCCTAACCCTAACTCTAACCCTAACCCTAACCCTAACCATAACCATAATACTAAACTCTAAACCCTAAACCTAATCCACCCTTATACTTAAACAATCCTAAACCATAAACCTTAAACCCTAAACCCTAAATCTAACAATAAACCTAAACCTAACCATAAACCTAACCCTAACTCTAACCATAACCCTGAACATAAACCTGACCCTAACCCTAATCCTAATCCTAACACTAATCATAACCCAAACACTAACCCTAACCCTAACCCTAAACCTAACCCTAAACCTCACACTATCCCTAATCCTAACACTAAACCCTAAACTTTAATTCTAACCATAACACTAACCCTACCTTTAACCCTAAACCTAACCATATTTCTAAACCTAACCCTGACCCTAATCCTAACACTAACCCTATTTCTAATTCAAACCCTAACACTAATCCTAAACTAAAACCTAACCCCCTAATAATAACCCTAACACTAAACCTAACCCTAACCCTAACACTAACCCCTAACCCCTAACACTAACCCTAACCCAAACCCCTAACCCTAACCCTAACCCTAACCTTAACCCTAACCCTAACCTTAACCCTCACCCTAACCCTCACCTTAACCCTAAACCTAACCCTAAAACTAACCCTAACACCCTAAATCCTAAACCCTAAACCCTGAAAAACCCTAAACACTAATTCCAAAAGCACCCTAAACCCTAAACTATAAACACTAAACGCTAAAAAACCCTAAACCCTAAACCCTAAACACTAAACCCTAAACAAGCCTAAACCCTAAAACCATTAACACTATACCCTAAACAACCCTAAACCTTAAACAATCCTAAACTCTAAACCCTAAACCCTTAACCTAAACCACCCTAAATCTTAAACAATCCTAAACCCTAAACCTTAAACCCTAAACACTAAACCCTAAACCCTAAACCTAACAATAATCATAACCCTAACCCTAACCCCTAACCCTTACCCTAAACCTAACCCTGACCCTAATCCTAACACTAACCCTATTTCTAATTCTAACTCTAACACTAATCCTAAACTTAACCCTAACCCCCTAATAATAACCCTAACACTAAC
>NW_027667640.1:3157500-3187500 GCF_963924665.1 Micromys minutus | reverse complement strand
CTAACCCCTAACCCCTAACACTAACCCTAACACTAACCCCTAACCCTAACCCTAACCCTAACCCTAACCTTAATCCTAACCCTAACCCTAACCCTAACCCTATCCCTAACCCTAACCATTACCCTAACACTAACACTAACCTTAACCCTAACCCTCACCTTAACCCTTATCTCAACCCTAACACTAACCCTAACAACCTAAATCCTAAACCCTAAACCCCGAAAAACCCGAAACACTAATTCCAAAAGCACCCTAAACCCTAAACTATAAACACTAAACGCTAAAAAACCCTAAACCCTAAACCCTAAACACTAAACCCTAAACAAGCCTAAACCCTAAAACCATTAACACTATACCCTAAACAACCCTAAACCCTTAACCCTAAACATTATACCCTAAACCCTAAAACACTATACAACCTTAAACCCTAAACCTTAAAATATCCTAAATCATAAATCCTGAACAACCCTAAACACTAAATCATAAACAACCCTAAAAAACCCTAAACAACTCTAAACGCTAAAACCTAAACAACCCTAAACATTAAACAATCTTAAACGCTAAACCCTATACCCTAAACCTAAACCACCCTAAAACTTAAACAATCCTAAACCCTAAACCTTAAACCATAAACCCTAAATATTAAACCATAAATCTAAGAATAACCATAACCCTAACCCTAACCCTAAACCTAAACCTAACCCTAACCCCAACCCTAACCTTAACCCCATAACCCTAACCCTAACCTTAAGCCTAACATAACCCCATAACCCTAACTCTAACCCTAACTCTAACCCTAATGCTAACCCTAACCCTAACCCTAACACTAACCCTAACCCCTTAACCTTAATCCCTAAATCCTAAACCCTGAACAACCATAAATCCTAAACCCTAAACAACCCTAAATCATAAACCCTGAATAACCCTAAACACTAACCTCTAAACAACCCTAAACAACCCTAATCACTAAACCATAAACAACCCTAAACACTAAACCCTAAACAACCCTATACCCTAAACCTTAAACACTAAACCCTAAATAACCCTAAACCCTAAACCATTAACACTATACCCTAAACAACACTAAACACTAAACCCAAAACAACCCTAAAACCTAAACCTTAAACACTAAACCTTAAACAACCCTAAACCCTAAACACTAAACCCTAAACAACCCTAAACTTTTAACCCTAAACACTATACCCTAAACAACCCTAAACCTAAACCTTAAACAATCCTAAACTCTAAACCCTAAACCCTTAACCTAAACCACCCTAAATCTTAAACAATCCTAAACCCTAAACCTTAAACCCTAAACACTAAACCCTAACCCTAAACCTAATCCTAACCCTAACCCTAACCCTAACCCTAACCCTAACCCTAACCCTAACCCTAACCCTAATCCTAACCCTAACGCTAACCCTAACCCTAACCCTAACCCTAAACCTAACCCTGACCCTAATCCTAACACTAACCCTATTTCTAATTCTAACCCTAACACTAATCCTAAACTTAAACCTAACCCCCTAATAATAAACCTAACCCTAACACTAACCCTAACCCCTCACCCTAACCCTAACCCTAACCCTAACCTAACCCTAACCCTAAACTTAACCCTAACACTAACCCCTAACACTTACCCTAACCCTAACCCTAACCCTAACCCTAACCATTACCCTAACCCTAACCCTAACCCTAACCCTAACATTAACCGTAACCATAACACTAAACTCTAAAACCTAAACCTAATCCACCCTAAACATTAAACAATCCTAAACCATAAATCTTAAACCCTAAACACTAAATCTAACAATAAACCTGAACCTGACCCTAAATCTAACCCTAACCCTAACCCTAACCCTAAACCTAACCCTGACCCTAACACTAACCCTAATCCTAACACTAACCATAACCCTAACCCTAACCCTAACCCTAACCTTAACCCTAACCCTAACCCTAAACCTAACCCTTACCCTAACCCTAACCCTAACCCTAACCTAAACCTAACCCTAACCCTAACCCTAACCCTAACACTAACCCCCTAACTTTTACCCTAACCCTAACCCTAACATTAACCCTAACCTTAACCCTAACCCTAACCCTAACCCTAACCCTAACCCTAACTCTAACCCTAACCCTAACCCTAACCGTAACCATAATACTAAACTCTAAACCCTAAACCTAATCTACCCTAAACCTTAAACAATCCTAAACCTTAAACCTTAAACCCTAAACACTAAATCTAACAATAAACCTAAACCTAACCCTAAATCTAACCCTAACCCTAACCCTAACCCTAAACCTAAACCTGACCCTAACCCTAACCCTAATAATAACACTAATCATAACCCAAACACTAACCCTAACCCTAACCCTAAACCTAACCCTAAACCTCACACTATCCCTAATCCTAACACTAAACCCTAAACTTCAAATCTAACCCTAACCCTAACTCTACCCTTAACCCTAACCCTAACCATATCCCTAAACCTAACCCTGACCCTAATCCTAACACTAACCCTATTTCTAATTCTAACCCTAACACTAATCCTAAACTAAAACCTAACCCCCTAATAATAACCCTAACACAAAACCTAACCCTAACCCTAACCCTAACACTAACCCCTAACCCCTAACACTAACCCTAACACTAACCCCTAACCCTAACCCTAACCCTAACCCTAACCTTAACCCTAACCCTAACCCTAACCCTAACCCTATCCCTAACCCTAACCCTTACCCTAACACTAACACTAACCTTAACCCTAACCCTAACCTTAACCCTCACCCTAACCCTCACCTTAACACTAAACCTAACCCTAACACTAACCCTAACACCCTAAATCCTAAACCCTAAACCCCGAAAAACCCTAAACACTAATTCCAAAAGCACCCTAAACCCTAAACTATAAACACTAAACGCTAAAAAACCCTAAACTCTAAACCCTAAACACTAAACCCTAAACAAGCCTAAACCCTAAAACCATTAACACTATACCCTAAACAACCCTAAACCCTTAACCCTAAATATTATACCCTAAACCCTAAAACACTATACAACCTTAAACCCTAAACCTTAAAATATCCTAAATCATAAATCCTGAACAACCCTAAACACTAAATCATAAACAACCCTAAAAAACCCTAAACAACTCTAAACGCTAAAACCTAAAAAACCCTAAACATTAAACAATCTTAAACGCTAAACCCTATACCCTAAACCTAAACCACCCTAAAACTTAAACAATCCTAAACCCTAAACCTTAAACCATAAACCCTAAATTTTAAACCATAAATCTAAGAATAACCATAACCCTAACCCTAACCCTAAACCTAAACCTAACCCTAACCCCAACCCTAACCTTAACCCCATACCCCTAACCCTAACCTTAAGCCTAACATAACCCCATAACCCTAACTCTAACCCTAACTCTAACCCTAATGCTAACCCTAACCCTAACCCTAACCCTAACTCTAACCCCTTAACCTTAATCCCTAAATCCTAAACCCTGAACAACCATAAATCCTAAACCCTGAACAACCCTAAATCATAAACCCTGAATAACCCTAAACACTAACCTCTAAACAACCCTAAACAACCCTAATCACTAAACCATAAACAACCCTAAACACTAAACACTAAACAACCCTATACCCTAAACCTTAAACACTAAACCCTAAATAACCCTAAACCCTAAAACATTAACACATTACCCTAAACAACACTAAACACTAAACCCAAAACAACCCTAAAACCTAAACCTTAAACACTAAACCTTAAACAACCCTAAAGCCTAAACACTAAACCCTAAACAACCCTAAACTTTTAACCCTAAACACTATACCCTAAACAACCCTAAACCTTAAACAATCCTAAACTCTAAACCCTAAACCCTTAACCTAAACCACCCTAAATCTTAAACAATCCTAAACCCTAAACCTTAAACCCTAAACACTAAACCCTAAACCCTAAACCTAACAATAACCATAACCCTAACCCTAACCCCTAACCCTTACCCTAACCCTAACCCTAACCCTAATCCTAACCCTAAACCTAACCCTAACCCTAACCCTAACCCTAAACCTAACCCTTACCCTAATCCTAACACTAACCCTATTTCTAATTTTAACCCTAACACTAATCCTAAACTTAAACCTAACCCCCTAATAATAAACCTAACCCTAACACTAACCCCAACCCCTAACCCTAACCCTAACCCTAACCCTAACCTAACCCTAACCCTAACCCTAACCCTAACCCTAACCCTAACACTAACCCTAACCCCTAACCCTAACCCTAACCCTAACCCTAACCTAACCCTAACCCTAACCCTAACCCTAACCCTAACACTAACCGTAACCATAACACTAAACTCTAAACCCTAAACCTAATCCACCCTAAACCTTAAACAATCCTAAACCATAAATCTTAAACCCTAAACACTAAATCTAACAATAAACCTAAACCTGACCCTAAATCTAACCCTAACCCTAACCCTAACCCTAAACCTAACCCTGACCCTAACACTAACCCTAATCCTAACACTAACCATAACCCTAACCCTAACCCTAACCCTAACCTTAATCCTAACCCTAACCCTAAACCTAACCCTTACCCTAACCCTAACCCTAACCCTAACCTAATCCTAACCCTAACCCTAACCCTAACCCTAACACTAACCCCCTAACTTTTACCCTAACCCTAACCCTAACATTAACCCTAACCTTAACCCTAACCCTAACCCTAACCCTAACCCTAACTCTAACCCTAACTTTAACCCTAACCGTAACCATAATACTAAACTCTAAACCCTAAACCTAATCTACCCTAAACCTTAAACAATCCTAAACCCTAAACCTTAAACCCTAAACCCTAAATCTAACAATAAACCTAAACCTAACCCTAAATCTAACCCTAACCCTAACCCTAACCCTAAACCTAAACCGGACCCTAACCCTAACCCTAATAATAACACTAATCATAACCCAAACACTAACCCTAACCCTAACCCTAAACCTAACCCTAAACTTCACACTATCCCTAATCCTAACACTAAACCCTAAACTTTAAATCTAACCCTAACCCTAACTCTACCCTTAACCCTAACCCTAACCATATCCCTAAAGCTAACCCTGACCCTAATCCTAACACTAACCCTATTTCTAATTCTAACCCTAACACTAATCCTAAACTAAAACCTAACCCCCTAATAATAACCCTAACACAAAACCTAACCCTAACCCTAACCCTAACCCTAAAACTAACCCCTAACCCCTAACACTAACCCTAACACTAACCCCTAACCCTAACCCTAACCCTAACCCTAACCTTAACCCTAACCTTAAGCCTAACCCTAACCCTATCCCTAACCATAACCCTTACCCTAACACTAACACTAACCTTAACCCTAACCCTAACCTTAACCCTCACCCTAACCCTCACCTTAACCCTAAACCTAACCCTAACACTAACCCTAACACCCTAAATCCTAAACCCTAAACCCCGAAAAACCCTAAACACTAATTCCAAAAGAACCCTAAACCCTAAACTATAAACACTAAACGCTAAAAAACCCTAAACTCTAAACCCTAAACACTAAACCCTAAACAAGCCTAAACCCTAAAACCATTAACACTATACCCTAAACAACCCTAAACCCTTAACCCTAAATATTATACCCTAAACCCTAAAACACTATACAACCTTAAACCCTAAACCTTAAAATATCCTAAATCATAAATCCTGAACAAGCCTAAACACTAAATCATAAACAACCCTAAAAAACCCTAAACAGCTCTAAACGCTAAAACCTAAACAACCCTAAACATTAAACAATCTTAAACGCTAAACCCTATACCCTAAACCTAAACCACCCTAAAACTTAAACAATCCTAAACCCTAAACCTTAAACCATAAACCCTAAATATTAAACCATAAATCTAAGAATAACCATAACCCTAACCCCAACCCTAAACCTAAACTTAACCCTAACCCCAACCCTAACCTTAACCCCATAACCCTAACCCTAACCTTAAGCCTAACATAACCCCATAACCCTAACTCTAACCCTAACTCTAACCCTAATGCTAACCCTAACCCTAACCCTAACCCTAAACCTAAACCTGACCCTAACCCTAACCCTAATAATAACACTAATCATAACCCAAACACTATCCCTAACCCTAACTCTAAACCTAACCCTAAACCTCACACTATCTCTAATCATAACACTAAACCCTAAACTTTAAATCTAACCCTAACCCTAACCCTACCCTTAACCCTAACCCTAACCATATCCCTAAACCTAACCCTGACCCTAATCCTAACACTAACCCTATTTCTAATTCTAACCCTAACACTAATCCTAAACTAAAACCTAACCCCCTAATAATAACCATAACACTAAACCTAACCCTAACCCTAACCCTAACCCTAACCCTAACACTAACCCCTAACCCCTAACACTAACCCTAACCCTAACCCCTAAACCTAACCCAAACCCTAACCCTAACCTTAACCCTAACCCTAACCCTAACCCTAACCCTATCCCTAACCCTATCCCTTACCCTAACACTAACACTAACCTTAACCCTAACCCTAACCTTAACCCTCACCCTAAACCTCACCTTAACCCTAAACCTAACCCTAACACTAACCCTAACACCCTAAATCCTAAACCCTAAACCCCGAAAAACCCTAAACACTAATTCCAAAAGCACCCTAAACCCTAAACTATAAACACTAAACGCTAAAAAACCCTAAACCCTAAACCCTAAACACTAAACACTAAACAAGCCTAAACCCTAAAACCATTAACACTATACCCTAAACAACCCTAAACCCTTAACACTAAACATTATACCCTAAACCCAAAACACTATACAACCTTAAACCCTAAACCTTAAAATATCCTAAATCATAAATCCTGAACAACCCTAAACACTAAATCATAAACAACCCTAAAAAACCCTAAACAACTCTAAACGCTAAAACCTAAACAACCCTAAACATTAAACAATCTTAAACGCTAAACCCTATACCCTAAACCTAAACCACCCTAAAACTTAAACAATCCTAAACCCTAAACCTTAAACCATAAACCCTAAAATTTAAACCTTAAATCTGAGAATAACCATAACCCTAAACCTAACCCTAAACCTAAACCTAACCCTAACCCCAACCCTAACCTTAACCCCATAACCCTAACCCTAACCTTAAGCCTAACATAACCCCATAACCCTAACTCTAACCCTAACTCTAACCCTAATGCTAACCCTAACCCTAACCCTAACCCAAACCCTAACCCCTTAAGCTTAATCCCTAAATCCTAAACCCTGAACAACCATAAATCCTAAACCCTGAACAACCCTAAATCATAAACCCTGAATAACCCTAAACACTAACCTCTAAACAACCCTAAACAACCCTAATCACTAAACCATAAACAACCCTAAACACTAAATCCTAAACAACCCTATACCCTAAACCTTAAACACTAAACCCTAAATAACCCTAAACCCTAAACCATTAACACTATACCCTAAACAACACTAAACACTAAACCCAAAACAACCCTAAACTTTTAACCCTAAACACTATACCCTAAACAACCCTAAACCTTAAACAATCCTAAACTCTAAACCCTAAACCCTTAACCTAAACCACCCTAAATCTTAAACAATCCTAAACCCTAAACCTTAAACCCTAAACACTAAACCCTAAACCCTAAACCTAACAATAACCATAACCCTAACCCTAACCCCTAACCCTTACCCTAACCCTAACCCTAATCCTAATTTTAACCCTAACCCTACCCCTAACCCTAACCCTAACCCTAACCCTAACCCTAAACCTAAACCTAATCCTAACCCTAACCTTAACCCTAATCCTAACCCTAACCCTAACCCTAACACTAACCGTAACCATAACACTAAACTCTAAACCCTAAACCTAATCCACCCTAAACCTTAAACAATCTTAAACCATAAACCTTAGACCCTAAATCCTAAATCTAACAATAAACCTAAACCTAACCCTAAATCTTACCCTAACCCTAACCCTAACCCTAAACCCTCCCTGACCCTAACCCTCACCCTAACCCTAACCCTAACCCTAAACCTAACCCTGACCCTAATCCTAACACTAACCCTATTTCTAATTCTAACCCTAACACTCATCCTAAACTTAAACCTAACCCCCTAATAATAACCCTAACCCTAACACTAACACTAAACCCTAACCCTAACCCTAACCCTAACCCTAACCCTAACCTAACCCTAACCCTAACCCTAACCCTAACCTTAACACTAACCCCTAACCCTTACCCTAACCCTAACCCTAACCCTAACCCTAACCATTACCCTAACCCTAACCCTAACCCTAAGCCTAACACTAACCGTAACCATAACACTAAACTCTAAACCCTAAACCTAATCCACCCTAAACCTTAAACAATCCTAAACCATAAACCTTAAACCCTAAAACTTAAATCTAACAATAAACCTAAACCTGACCCTAAATCTAACCCTAACCCTAACCCTAACCCTAACCCTAACCCTAAACCTAACCCTGACCCTAACCCTAACCCTAATCCTAACACTAACCATAACCATAACTCTAACCCTAACTCTAACCCTAACTCTAACCCTAATGCTAACCCTAACCCTAACTCTAACCCTAACCCTAACTTCTTAACCTTAATCCCTAAATCCTTAACCCTGAACAACCATAAATCCTAAACCCTGAACAACCCTAAATCATAAACGCTGAATAACCCTAAACACTAACCTCTAAACAAACCTAAACAACCCTAATCACTAAAGCATAAACAACCCTAAACACTAAACCCTAAACAACCCTATACCCTAAACCTTAAACACTAAACCCTAAATAACCCTAAACCCTAAACTATTAACACTATACCCTAAACAACACTAAACACTAAACCCAAAACAACCCTAAAACCTAAACCTTAAACACTAAACCTTAAACAACCATAAACCCTAAACACTAAACCCTAAACAACCCTAAACTTTTAACCCTAAACACTGTACCCTAAAAAACCTAAAACCTTAAACAATCCTAAACTCTAAACCCTAAACCCTTAACCTAAACCAACCTAAATCTGAAAAAATCATAAACCCTAAATCTTAAACCCTAAAGACTAAACCCTAAACCCTAAACCTAACAATAAAAATAACCCTAACCCTAACCCCTAACCCTTACCCTAACCCTAACCCTAACCCTAATCCTAACCCTAACCCTAACCCTAACCCTAACCCTAACCCTAACCCTAACCCTAACCCTAACCCTAAACCTAATCCTAACCCTAACCTTAACCCTAACCCTAACCCTAACCCTAACCCTAACCCTAACCCTAACCCTAACCCTAACCCTAACCCTAAACCTAATCCTAACCCTAACCTTAACAATAATCCTAAACCTAACCTTAACCCTAACCCTAACCGTAACCATAACACTAGACTCTAAACCCTAAACCTAATCCACCCTAAACCTTAAACAATCCTAAACCATAAACCTTAGACCCTAAATCCTAAATCTAACAATAAACCTAAACCTAACCCTAAATCTAACCCTAACCCTAACCCTAACCCTAAACCCTCCCTGACCCTAACCCTAACCCTAACCCTAACCCTAAACCTAAACCTAACGCTGACCCTAATCTTAACACTAACCCTATTTCTAATTCTAACCCTAACACTAATCCTAAACATAAACCTAACCCCCTAATAATAACCCTAACCCTAACACTAACCCTAACCCCTAACCCTAACCCTAACCCTAACACTAACCCTAACCTAACCCTAATCCTAACCCTAACCCTAACCCTAACCCTAACACTAACCCCTAACCCTTACCCTAACCCTAACCCTAACCCTAAGCATTACCCTAACCCTAACCCTAACCCTAACCCTAACCCTAACCCTAACCCTAACCCTAACCCTAACCCTAACACTAACCGTAACCATAACACTAAACTCTAAACCATAAACCTAATCCACCCTAAACCTTAAACCATCCTAAACCATAAACCTTAAACCCTAAACCCTAAATCTAACAATAAACCTAAACCTGACCCTAAATCTAACCCTAACCCTAACCCTAACCCTAAACCTAACCCTGACCCTAACCCTAACACTAATCCTAACACTAACCATAACCCTAACCATAACCCTAACACTAACCTTAACCCTAACCCTAACCCTAACCCTAACCCTAACCCTAACCGTAACCATAATACTAAACTCTAAACCCTAAACCTAATCCACCCTAAACCTTAAACAATTCTAAACCATAAACTTTAAACTCTAAACCCTAAATCTAATAATAAACCTAAACCTAACCCTAATCTAACCCTAATCCTAACCCTAACCCTAAACCTAACCCTGACCCTAACCCTAACCCTAATCCTAACTCTAACCATAACCCAAACACTAACCCTAACCCTAACCCTAAACCTAACCCTAACCCTAAACCTCACACTATCCCTAATCCTAACACTAAACCCTAAACTTTAAATCTAACCCTAACCCTAACCCTACCCTTAACCCTAAACCTAACGATATCCCTAAACCTAACCCTGACCCTAATCCTAACACTAACCCTATTTCTAATTCTAACCCTAACACTAATCCTAAACTTAAACCTAACCCCCTAATAATAACCCTAACACTAAACCTAACCCTAACCCTAAGCCTAACCCTAACACTAACCCTAACCCTAACACCTAACCCCTAACACTAACCCTAACCCTAACCCCTAACCCTAACCCTAATTCTAACCCAACCCTAACACTAACCCTAACCCTAACCCTAACCCTAACCCTAACACTAACCCCTAACCCCTAACACTAACCCTAACCCTAACCCCTAACACTAACCTAACCCTAACCTTAACCCTCACCCTAACCCTCACCTTAACCCTAAACCTAAACCTAACACTAACCCTAACACCCTAAATCCTAAACCCTAAACCCCGAAAAACCCTAAACACTAATTCCAAAAGCACCCTAAACCCTAAACTATAAACACTAAACGCTAAAAAACCCTAAACCCTAAACCCTAAACACTAAACCCTTAACAAGCCAAAACCCTAAAACCATTAACACTATACCCTAAACAACCCTAAACCCTTAATCCTAAACATTATACCCTAAACCCTAAAACACTATACAACCTTAAACCCTAAACCTTAAAATATCCTAAATCATAAATCCTGAACAACCCTAAACACTAAATTATAAACAACCCTAAAAAACCCTAAACAACTCTAAACGCTAAAACCTAAACAACCCTAACCATTAAACAATCTTAAACGCTAAATTCTGTACCCTAAACATAAACCACCCTAAAACTTAAACAATCCTAAACCCTAAACCTTAAACCATAAACCCTAAATTTTAAACCATAAATCTAAGAATAACCATAAGCCTAACCCTAACCCTAAACCAAAACCTAACCCTAACCACAACCCTAACATTAACCCCATAACCCTAACCCTAACCTTAAGCCTAACATAACCCCATAACCCTAACTCTAAACCTAACTCTAACCCTAATGCTAACCCTAACCCTAACCCTAACCCTAACCCCTTAACCTTAATCCCTAAATCCTAAACCCTGAACAACCATAAATCCTAAACCCTGAACAACCCTAAATCATAAACCTTGAATAACCCTAAACACTAACCTCTAAACAACCCTAAACAACCCTAATCACTAAACCATAAACAACCCTAAACACTAAACCCTAAAGAACCCTATACCTTAAACCTTGAACACTAAACCCTAAATAACCCTAAACCCTAAACCATTAACACTATACCCTAAAAAACACTAAACACTAAACCCAAAACAACCCTAAAACCTAAACCTTAAACACTAAACCTTAAACAACCCTAAACCCTAAACACTAAACCCTAAACAACCCTAAACTTTTAACCCTAAACACTATACCCTAAACAACCCTAAACCTTAACAATCCTAAACTCTAAACCCTAAACCCTTAACCTAAACCACCCTAAATCTTAAACAATCCTAAACCCTAAACCTTAAACCCTAAACACTAAACTCTAAACCCTAAACCTAAAAATAACCATAACCCTAACCCTAACCCTAAACCTAATCCTAACCCTAACCTTAACAATAATCCTAAACCTAACCTTAACCCTAACCCTAACCGTAACCATAACACTAGACTCTAAACCCTAAACCTAATCCACCCTAAACCTTAAACAATCCTAAACCATAAACCTTAGACCCTAAATCCTAAATCTAACAATAAACCTAAACCTAACCCTAAATCTAACCCTAACCCTAACCCTAACCCTAAACCCTCCCTGACCCTAACCCTAACCCTAACCCTAACCCTAAACCTAAACCTAACGCTGACCCTAATCTTAACACTAACCCTATTTCTAATTCTAACCCTAACACTAATCCTAAACATAAACCTAACCCCCTAATAATAACCCTAACCCTAACACTAACCCTAACCCCTAACCCTAACCCTAACCCTAACACTAACCCTAACCTAACCCTAATCCTAACCCTAACCCTAACCCTAACCCTAACACTAACCCCTAACCCTTACCCTAACCCTAACCCTAACCCTAAGCATTACCCTAACCCTAACCCTAACCCTAACCCTAACCCTAACCCTAACCCTAACCCTAACCCTAACCCTAACACTAACCGTAACCATAACACTAAACTCTAAACCATAAACCTAATCCACCCTAAACCTTAAACCATCCTAAACCATAAACCTTAAACCCTAAACCCTAAATCTAACAATAAACCTAAACCTGACCCTAAATCTAACCCTAACCCTAACCCTAACCCTAAACCTAACCCTGACCCTAACCCTAACACTAATCCTAACACTAACCATAACCCTAACCATAACCCTAACACTAACCTTAACCCTAACCCTAACCCTAACCCTAACCCTAACCCTAACCGTAACCATAATACTAAACTCTAAACCCTAAACCTAATCCACCCTAAACCTTAAACAATTCTAAACCATAAACTTTAAACTCTAAACCCTAAATCTAATAATAAACCTAAACCTAACCCTAATCTAACCCTAATCCTAACCCTAACCCTAAACCTAACCCTGACCCTAACCCTAACCCTAATCCTAACTCTAACCATAACCCAAACACTAACCCTAACCCTAACCCTAAACCTAACCCTAACCCTAAACCTCACACTATCCCTAATCCTAACACTAAACCCTAAACTTTAAATCTAACCCTAACCCTAACCCTACCCTTAACCCTAAACCTAACGATATCCCTAAACCTAACCCTGACCCTAATCCTAACACTAACCCTATTTCTAATTCTAACCCTAACACTAATCCTAAACTTAAACCTAACCCCCTAATAATAACCCTAACACTAAACCTAACCCTAACCCTAAGCCTAACCCTAACACTAACCCTAACCCTAACACCTAACCCCTAACACTAACCCTAACCCTAACCCCTAACCCTAACCCTAATTCTAACCCAACCCTAACACTAACCCTAACCCTAACCCTAACCCTAACCCTAACACTAACCCCTAACCCCTAACACTAACCCTAACCCTAACCCCTAACACTAACCTAACCCTAACCTTAACCCTCACCCTAACCCTCACCTTAACCCTAAACCTAAACCTAACACTAACCCTAACACCCTAAATCCTAAACCCTAAACCCCGAAAAACCCTAAACACTAATTCCAAAAGCACCCTAAACCCTAAACTATAAACACTAAACGCTAAAAAACCCTAAACCCTAAACCCTAAACACTAAACCCTTAACAAGCCAAAACCCTAAAACCATTAACACTATACCCTAAACAACCCTAAACCCTTAATCCTAAACATTATACCCTAAACCCTAAAACACTATACAACCTTAAACCCTAAACCTTAAAATATCCTAAATCATAAATCCTGAACAACCCTAAACACTAAATTATAAACAACCCTAAAAAACCCTAAACAACTCTAAACGCTAAAACCTAAACAACCCTAACCATTAAACAATCTTAAACGCTAAATTCTGTACCCTAAACATAAACCACCCTAAAACTTAAACAATCCTAAACCCTAAACCTTAAACCATAAACCCTAAATTTTAAACCATAAATCTAAGAATAACCATAAGCCTAACCCTAACCCTAAACCAAAACCTAACCCTAACCACAACCCTAACATTAACCCCATAACCCTAACCCTAACCTTAAGCCTAACATAACCCCATAACCCTAACTCTAAACCTAACTCTAACCCTAATGCTAACCCTAACCCTAACCCTAACCCTAACCCCTTAACCTTAATCCCTAAATCCTAAACCCTGAACAACCATAAATCCTAAACCCTGAACAACCCTAAATCATAAACCTTGAATAACCCTAAACACTAACCTCTAAACAACCCTAAACAACCCTAATCACTAAACCATAAACAACCCTAAACACTAAACCCTAAAGAACCCTATACCTTAAACCTTGAACACTAAACCCTAAATAACCCTAAACCCTAAACCATTAACACTATACCCTAAAAAACACTAAACACTAAACCCAAAACAACCCTAAAACCTAAACCTTAAACACTAAACCTTAAACAACCCTAAACCCTAAACACTAAACCCTAAACAACCCTAAACTTTTAACCCTAAACACTATACCCTAAACAACCCTAAACCTTAACAATCCTAAACTCTAAACCCTAAACCCTTAACCTAAACCACCCTAAATCTTAAACAATCCTAAACCCTAAACCTTAAACCCTAAACACTAAACTCTAAACCCTAAACCTAAAAATAACCATAACCCTAACCCTAACCCCTAACTCTTACCCTAACCCTAACCCTAACCCTAATCCTAACCCTAATCCTAACCCTAACCCTAACCCTAAACCTAAACCTAACCCTAACCTTAACCCTAATCCTAACCCTAACCCTAACCCTAACCCTAACCCTAACCCTAAACCTAATCCTAACCCTAACCCTAACCCTAACCCTATCCCTAACCCTAAACCTAATCCGAACCCTAACCTTAACCCTAATCCTAACCCTAACCCTAACCCTAACCGTAACCATAACACTAAACTCTAAACCCTAAACCTAATCCACACTAAACCTTAAACAATCCTAAGCCATAAATCTTAGACCCTAAATCCTAAATCTAACAATAAACCTAAACCTAACCCTAACTCTAACCCTAACCCTAACCCTAACCCTAAACCCTCCCTGACCCTAACCCTAACCCTAACCCTAAACCTAACCCTGACCCTAATCCTAACACTAACCCTATTTCTAATTCTAACCCTAACACTAATCCTAAACTTAAACCTAACCCCCTAATAATAACCCTAACCCTTTCACTAACCCTAACCCTTAAACCTAACCCTAACCCTAACCCTAACCCTAACCTAACCCTAACCCTAACCCTAACCCTAACCCTAACCCTAACCCTAACCCTAACCCTAACCTAACCCTAACCCTAACCCTAACCCTAACACAAACCCTAACACTAACCCCCTTACTTTTACCCTAACCCTAACCCTAACCCTAAACCTGACCCTTACCATAACCCTAACCCTAACCCTAACCCTAACACAAACCCTAACACTAACCCCCTTACTTTTACCCTAACCCTAACCCTAACCCTAACCCTAACCCTAACCTAACCCTAACCCTAACCCTAACACTAAACGTAACCATAACACTAAACTCTAAACCCTAAACCTAATCCACCCTAAACCTTAAACAATCCTAAACCATAAACCTTAAACCCTAAACCCTAAATCGAACAATAAACCTAAACCTAACCCTAAATCTAACCCTAACCCTATCCCTAACCCTAAACCTAACCCTGACCCTAACCCTAACCCTAATCCTAACACTAACCATAACCCTAACCCTAACACTAACCCTAACCTTAACCCTAACCCTAACCCTAACCCTAACTAAAACCCTAACCATAACCCTAACCGTAACCATAATACTAAACTCTAAACCCTAAACCTAATCCACCCTTAAACTTAAACAATCCTAAACCATAAACCTTAAACCCTAAACCCTAAATCTAACAATAAACCTAAACCTAACCCTAAATCTAACCCTAACCCTAACCCTAACCCTAAACATAAACCTTACCCTAACCCTAATCCTAATCCTAACACTAATCATAACCCAAACACTAACACTAACCCTAACCCTAAACCTAACCCTAAACCTCACACTATCCCTAATTTTAACAATAAACCCTAAACTTTAATTCTAACCCTAATTTTAACCCTACCCTTAACCCTAACCCTAACCATATTTCTAAACCTAACCCTGACCCTAATCCTAACACTAACCCTATTTCTAATTCTAACCCTAACACTAATCCTAAACTAGAACCTAACCCCCTAATAATAACCCTAACACTAAACCTAACCCTAACCCTAACCCTAACCCTAACCCTAACACTAACCCCTAACCCTAACCCTAACCCTAACCCTAACCTTAACCCTAACCCTAACCCTAACCCTAACCCTATCCCTAACCCTAACCATTATTCTAACACTAACACTAACCTTAACCCTAACCCTAAACCTAAACCTAACCCTAACCCCAACCCTAACCTTAACCCCATAACCCTAACCCTAACCTTAAGCCTAACATAACCCCATAACCTTAGCTCTAACCCTAACTCTAACCCTAATGCTAACCCTAACCCTAACCCTAACCCTAACCTTAACCCCTTAACCTTAATCCCTAAATCCTAAACCCTGAACAACCATAAATCCTAAACCCTGAACAACCCTAAATCATAAACCCTGAATAACCCTAAACACTAACCTCTAAACAACCCTAAACAACCCTAATCTCTAAACCATAAACAACCCTAAACACTAAACCCTAAACAACCCTATACCCTAAACCTTAAACACTAAACCCTAAATAACCCTAAACCCTAAACCATTAACACTATACCCTAAACAACACTAAACACTAAATCCAAAACAACCCTAAAACCTAAACCTTAAACACTAAACCTTAAACAACCCTAAACCCTAAACACTAAACCCTAAACAACCCTAAACTTTTAACTTTAAACACTATACCCTAAACAACCCTAAACCTTAAACAATCCTAAACTCTAAACCCTAAACCCTTAACCTAAACCACCCTAAATCTTAAACAATCCTAAACCCTAAACCTTAAACCCTAAACACTAAACCCTAAACCCTAAACCTAACAATAACCATAACACTAAACCTAACCCCTAACCCTTACCCTAACCCTAACCCTAACCCTAATCCTAACCCTAATCCTAACCCTAACCCTAACCCTAACCCTAACCCTAACCCTAACCCTAACCCTAAAACTAATCCTAACCCTAACCTTAACCCTAATCCTAACCCTAACCCTAACCCTAACCCTAACCGTAACCATAACACTAAACTCTAAACCCTAAACCTAATCCACCCTAAACCTTAAACAATCCTAAACCATAAACCTTAGACCCTAAATCCTAAATCTAACAATAAACCTAAACCTAACCCTAAATCTAACCCTAACCCTAACCCTAACCCTAAACCCTCCCTGACCCTAACCCTAACCCTAACCCTAACCCTAAACCTAACCCTGACCCTAATCCTAACACTAACCCTATTTCTAATTCTAACCCTAACACTAATCCTAAACTTAAACCTAACCCCCTAATAATAACCCTAACCCTAACACTAACCCTAACCCCTAACCCTAACCCTAACCCTAACCCTAAACCTAACCTAACCCTAACCCTAACCCTAACCCTAACACTAACCCCTAACCCTTACCCTAACCCTAACCCTAAACCTAACCCTAACCATTACCCTATCCCTAACCCTAACCCTAACCCTAACCCTAACCCTAACACTAACCATAGCCATAACACTAAACTCTAAACCCTAAACCTAATCCACCCTAAACCTTAAACAATCCTAAACCATAAACCTTAAACCCTAATCCCTAAATCTAACAATAAACCTAAACCTGACCCTAAATCTAACCCTAACCCTAACCCTAACCCTAAACCTAAACCTGACCCTAACCTTAACCCTAATCCTAACACTAACCATAACCCTAACCCTAACCCTAACCCTAACCTTAACCCTAAACCTAACCCTATCCCTAAACCTAACCCTGACCCTAATCCTAACACTAACCCTATTTCTAATTCTAACCCTAACACTAATCCTTAACTAAAACCTAACCCCCTAATAATAACCCTAACACTAAACCTAACCCTAACCCTAACCCTAACACTAACCCCTAACCCCTAACACTAACCCTAAACCTAACCCGTAACCCTAACCCTAACCCTAACCCTAACCCTAACACTAACCCTAACCCTAACCCTATCCCTAACCCTAACCCTTACCCTAACACTAACACTAACCTTAACCCTCACCCTAACCCTCACCTTAACCCTAAACCTAACCCTAACACTAACCCTAACACCCTAAATCCTAAACCCTAAACCCCAAAAAACTCTAAACACTAATTCCAAAAGCACCATAACCCTAAACTATAAACACTAAACGCTAAAAAACCCTAAACCCTAAACCCTAAACACTAAACCCTAAACAAGCCTAAACCCTAAAACCATTAACGCTATACCCTAAACAACCCTAAACCCTTAACCCTAAACATTATACCCTAAACCCTAAAACACTATACAACCTTAAACCCTAAACCTTAAAATATCCTAAATCATAAATCCTGAACAACCCTAAACACTAAATTATAAACAACCCTAAAAAACCCTAAACAACTCTAAACGCTAAAACCTAAACAACCCTAAACATTAAACAATCTTAAACGCTAAACCCTATACCCTAAACCTAATCCTAAACCTTACCCTAACCCTAACTTTAACCCTAACCCTAATCCTAACACTAAACCCTAAACCATAAACCTAACCCTAACCCTAAAACTAAACTTTAAATCCTAAACCTAATCTACCCTAAACCTTAAACAATCCTAAACCCTAAACCCTGAACCCTAAACCTAACCCTAACCCTAACCCTAACACTAACCATAACCCTAACACTAAATTTAAAACCCTAAATTTAAGTTACGATAAACCTTAAACAATCCTAAACCCTAAACCTTAAACCCTAAACCTAACAATTACCATAACCCTAACCCTAATCCTAACCCTAACCCTAACCCTAAACGTAACCCTAACACTAAACCTAACCCTAACCCTAACCCTAACCCTAACCATAAACCTAACACTAACACTAAACCTAATCCTAACCCTAACCCTAACCCTAACCTGACCCTAACCCTAACCCTAACCCTAACCTTAATTCTAACTCTAACCCTAATCCTAACAATAAACCTAAACCTAACCCTAACCCTAACCCTAAACCTAACACTAACCTTAACCCTAACCCTAACCCTAACCGTAACAGTAATCCCTAAACCCTAAACCTAACCCTAACGATATCCCAAACACAAAACTCTTAACCCTAAAAATAATCCACCCTAAACCTTAAACAATCCTAAATCCTAAACCTTTACCCTAAACCCTAAACCCTAAACCTAACAATATCCATGACCCTAAACGTAACCCTAAACCTAACCCTAACCCTAACCCTAATCCGAACACTAAACCCTAAACCCTAAACCTAACCCTAACCTTAACACTAAACTCTAAACCCTAAACCTAATCTACCGTAAACCTTAAACAATCCTAAACCCAAAACCTTAGACCCTAAACACTAAACCCTAAACCTAACAATAAACCTAACCCTAACCCTAACCCTAACCCTAAACCTAACCCTAACCGTAACCCTAACCCTAAACCTAACCCTAAACTTAAGCCTAACCATAAACCTAACCCTAACCCTAACCCTAACCGTAACCCTAACCCTAACCCTAACCGTAACACTAACCCTAACCCTAAACCTAACCCTAACCCTAACCTTAACCTTAACCATAACACTAAACTCTAAACCCTAAACCTAATCCACCCTAAACCTTAAATATCCTAAACCATAAACCTTAAACCCTAAACCCTAAATCTAACAATAAACCTAAACCTAATCCTAAATCTATCCCTAACCCTAACCCTAACCCTAAACCTAACCCTGACCTTAACCCTAACCCTAATCCTAACACTAACCATAACCCTAATCCTAACCCTAACCACAAACTTAACCCTAACCATAACCCTAACCCTAAACCTAACCCTAACCCTAACCCAAACCCTAACCCTAAACCTAACACTAACCCTAACCGTAACCATAACACTAAACTCTAAACCCTAAACCTAATCCACCCTAAACCTTAAACAATCCTAAACCACAAACCTTAAACCCTAAACCCTAAATCTAACAATAAACCTAAACCTAACCCTAAATCTAACCCTAACCCTAACCCTAACCCTAAACCTAATCCTAACACTAACCATAACCCAAACACTAACCCTAACCCTAAACCTAATCCTAACCCTTACCCTAACCCTAACTTTAACCCTAACCCTAATCCTAACACTAAACCCTAAACCCTAAACCTAACCCTAACCCTAAAACTAAACTTTAAATCCTAAACCTAATCTACCCTAAACCTTAAACAATCCTAAACCCTAAACCCTGAACCCTAAACCTAACCCTAACCCTAACCCTAACACTAACCATAACCCTAACACTAAATTGTAAACCCTAAATTTAAGTTACGATAAACCTTAAACAATCCTAAACCCTAAACCTTAAACCCTAAACCTAACAATTACCATAACCCTAACCCTAATCCTAACCCTAACCCTAACCCTAAACGTAACCCTAACACTAAACCTAACACTAACCCTAACCCTAACCCTAAACCTAACACTAACACTAAACCTAATCCTAACCCTAACCCTAACCCTAAACCTGACCCTAACCCTAACCCTAACCCTAACCGTAACCCTAACCCTAACCCTAACCGTAACACTAACCCTAACCCTAAACCTAACCCTAACCCTAACCTTAACCTTAACCATAACACTAAACTCTAAACCCTAAACCTAATCCACCCTAAACCTTAAATATCCTAAACCATAAACCTTAAACCCTAAACCCTAAATCTAACAATAAACCTAAACCTAACCCTAACCCTAACCCTAAACCTAACACTAACCTTAACCCTAACCCTAACCCTAACCCTAACAGTAATCCCTAAACCCTAAACCTAACCCTAACAATATCCCAAACACAAAACTCTAAACCCTAAAAATAATCCACCCTAAACCTTAAACAATCCTAAATCCTAAACCTTTACCCTAAACCCTAAACCCTAAACCTAACAATATGCATGACCCTAAACGTAACCCTAAACCTAACCCTAACCCTAACCCTAATCCGAACACTAAACCCTAAACCCTAAACCTAACCCTAACCTTAACACTAAACTCTAAACCCTAAACCTAATCTACCCTAAACCTTAAACAATCCTAAACCCAAAACCTTAGTCCCTAAACACTAAACCCTAAACCTAACAATAAACCTAACCCTAACCCTAACCCGAACCCTAACCCTAAACCTAACCCTAACCGTAACCCTAACCCTAAACCTAACCCTAACCTTAAGCCTAACCATAAACCTAACCCTAACCATAAACCGAACCTTAACCCTAACTTTAACCCTAAACCTAACAATAAACATAATCATAACCCTTACCCTAACCCTAAGCCTAACCCTAACCTTAACCCTAACCATAACCCTAACCCTAAACCTAACCCTAACCCTAACCAAAACCCTAACCCTAAACCTAACCCTAACCATAACCGTAACCATAACACTAAACTATAAACCCTAAACCTAATCCACCCTAAAACTTAAACAATCCTAAACCACAAACCTTAAACCCTAAACCCTAAATCTAACAATAAACCTAAACCTAACCCTAAATCTAACCCTAACCCTAACCCTAAACCTAAACCTAATCCTAACACTAACCTTAACCCAAACACTAACCCTAACCCTAACCCTAAACCTAACCCTAACCCTAAACCTCACACTAACCCTAATCCTAACACAAAACCTTAAACTTTAAATCTAACCCTAACCCTAACCCTACCCCTAACCCTAACCCTAACCCTATCCCTAAACCTAACCCTTACCCTAATCCTAACACTAACCCTATTTCTAATTGTAACCCTAACACTAATCCTAAATTTAAACCTAACTCCCTAATAATAACCCTAACCCTAAACCTAACCCTAACCCTAACCCCCCCAACCCTAACCTTAACCCTAACCCTAACCCTAACCGTAACTCTAACCCTAACCCTAACCGTAACTCTATCCCTAACCCTAACACTAACTCTAACCCTAACCCTAACCCTAACCCTAACCCTAAACCTAACCCTAACCCTAACCCTAACCCTAACCCTAACGCTAACCCTAACCCTAACCGTAACCATAAGACTAAACTCTAAACCCTAAACCTAATCCACCCTAAACCTTAAACAATCCTAAACCATAAACCTTAAACCCAAAACCCTAAATCTAACAATAAACCTAAACCTAACCCTAAATCTAACACTAACCCTAAACGTAAACCTAAACCTTCCCCTGACCATAAACCAAAGCCTAATCCTAACAATAACCATAACCCAAACAAAGACTAACCCTAACCCTAAACATAACCGTAACCCTAAACCTCACACCTACCCTATCCCTAACCCTAACCCTAACCCTAACCCTAACCCTAACCCTAACACTATCCCTAACCCCTAACACTAACCCTAACCCTAAACTCTAACCCTAACCCTAACCCTAACCCTAACCCTAACCCTAACCCTAACCCTAACCCTAACCCTAACCCTAACCCTAACCCTAACCCTATCCCTAACCCTAACCCTTATCCTAACACTAACACTAACCTTAACCCTAACCCTAACCTTAACCCTCACCCTAACCATCACCCTAACCCTAAACCTAACCCTAAAACCCTAAATCCTAAACCCTAAACCCATAAAAACCCTAAACTATAATTCCAAAAGCACCCTAACCCCTAAACTCTCAACACTAAACGCTAAAAAACCCTAAACCCTAAACCCTAAACACTAAACCCTAAACAAGCCTAAACCCTAAAACCATTAACACTATACCCTAAACAACCCTAAACTCTTAACCCTAAACATTATAGCCTAAACCCTAAAACACTATACAACCTTAAACCCTAAACCTTAAAATATCCTAAATCATAAATCCTGAACAACCTTAAACACTAAATCATAAAAAACCCTAAAAAAACCTAAACAACTCTAAACGCTAAAACATAAGCAACCCTAAACATTAAACTATCTTAAACGCTAAACCCTATACCCTAAACCTAAACCACCCTAAAACTTAAACAATCCTAAACCCTAAACCTTAAACCATAAACCCTAAATTTTAAACCATAAATCTAAGAATAACCATAACCCTAACCCTTACCCTAAACCTAAACCTAACCCTAACCCCAACCCTAACCTTAACCCCATAACCCTAACACTAACCTTAAGCATAACATAACCACATAACCCTAACCCTAACCATCACCCTAACCCTAACCCTAACCCTAACCCTAACCCTAACCATAAACCTAACCCTAACCCCTAACCCCTAACACAAACCCTAACCCTAACCCCTAACCCTAACCCTAACCCTAACCCTAATCTTACCCTAACCCTAACCCTAACCCTAATCCTAACCCTAACCCTAACCCTAACCCTAACCTTAACCCTAACCCTAACCTTAACCCTAACCTTAACCCTAACCCCTAACCCTTACCCTAACCCTAAACCTAACCCTAAACCTAAACCTAACCCTAACCCTAATCCTAACCTTAACCCTAACCCTAACCCTAACCCTAACCCTAACCCTAACCCTAACCCTAACCCTAAACCAAACCCTGACACTAATCCTAACACTAACCCTATTTCTAATTCTAACCCTAACACTAATCCTAAACTTAAACCTAACCCCCTAATAATAACCCTAACCATAACACTAAACCTAACCCCTAACCCTAACCCTAACCATAACCCTAAACTAACACTAACCCTAACTCTAACCCTAACCTTAAACCAAACCCTAATACTAATCCCCTAACTTTTACCCTAACCCTAACCCTAACCCTAACCCTTACCATAACCCTAACCCTAACCATAACCCCAACCCTAACCCTAACCCTAACCGTAACCATAACACTAAACTCTAAACCCTAAACCTAATCCACCCTAAACCTTAAACAATCCTAAACCATAAACCTTAAACCCTAAACCCTAAATCTAACAATAAACCTAAACCTAACCCTAAATCTAACCCTAACCCTATATCTAACCCTAAACCTAACCCTGACCCTAACCCTAACCCTAATCCTAACACTAACCATAACCCTAACCCTAACACTAACCCTAACCTTAACCCTAACCCTAACCCTAACCCTAACCCTGTCTCTAACCCTAACCCTAACCCTAACCGTAACCATAATACTAAACTCTAAACCCTAAACCTAATCCACCCTAAACCTTAAACAATCCTAAACCATAAACCTTAAACCCTAAACCCTAAATCTAACAATAAACCTAAACCTAACCCTAAATATAACCCTAACCCTAACCCTAACCCTAAACCTAAACCTGACCCTAACCCTAACCCTAATCCTAACACTAATCATAACCCAAACACTAACCCTAACCCTAACCCTAAACCTAACCCTAAACCTCACACTATCCCTAATCCTAACACTAAACCCTAAACTTTAAATCTAACCCTAACCCTAACCCTACCCTTAACCCTAACCCTAACCCTATCCCTAAACCTAACCCTGACCCTAATCCTAACACTAACCCTATTTCTAATTCTAACCCTAACACTAATCCTAAACTAAAACCTAACCCCCTAATAATAACCCTACACTAAACCTAACCCTAACCCTAACCCTAACCCTAACCCTAACTCTAACCCCTAACCCCTAACACTAAACCTAACCCTAACCCCTAACCCTAACCCTAACCCTAACCCTAACCCTAAACCTAACCCTAACCCTATCCCTAACCCTAACCCTTACCCTAACACTAACACTAACCTTAACCCTAACCCTAACCTTAACCCTCACCCTAACCCTCACCTTAACCCTAAACCTAACCCTAACACTAACCCTAACACCCTAAATCCTAAACCCTAAACCCCGAAAAACCCTAAACACTAATTCCAAAAGCACCATAAACCCTAAACTATAAACACTAAACGCTAAAAAACCCTAAACACTAAACCCTAAACACTAAACCCTAAACAAGCCTAAACCCTAAAACCATTAACACTATACCCTAAACAACCCTTAACCCTTAACCCTAAACATTATACACTAAACCCTAAAACACTATACAACCTTAAACCCTAAACCTTAAAATATCCTAAATCATAAATCCTGAACAACCCTAAACACTAAATTATAAACAACCCTAAAATACCCTAAACAACTCTAAACGCTAAAACCTAAACAACCCTAACCATTAAACAATCTTAAACGCTAAATTCTATACCCTAAACCTAAACCACACTAAAACTTAAACAATCCTAAAGACTAAACCTTAAACCATAAGCCCTAAATTTTCAACCATAAATCTAAGAATAACCATAACCCTAACCCTAACCCTAAACCTAAACCTAACCCTAACCCCAACCCTAACCTTAACCCCATAACCCTAACCCTAACCTTAAGCCTAACATAACCCCATAACCCTAACTCTAACCCTAACTCTAACCCTAACTCTAACCCTAACCCTAACCCTAACCTAACCCTAGCCCTAACCCTAACCCTAACACTAACCCTAACCCCTAAACCTAACCCTAACCCTAACCCTAACCCTAACCCTAACCTAACCCTAACCCTAACCCTAACCCTAACTCAAACCCTAACACTAACCCCCTAACTTTTACCATAACCCTAACCCTAACCCTAACCCTAACCCTTACCATAACCCTAACCCTAACCCTAACCCCATCCCTAACCCTAACCCTAACTGTAACCATAACACTAAACTCTAAACCCTAAACCTAATCTACCCTAAACCTTAAACAATCCTAAACCATAAACCTTAGACCCTAAATCTTAATCTAACAATAAACCTAAACCTAACCCTAAATCTAACCCTAACCCTATCCCTAACCCTAAACCTAACCCTGACCCTAAACCTAACCCTAATCCTAACACTAACCATAACTCTAACCCTAACATTAACCCTAACCTTAACCCTAACCCTAACCCTAACCCTAACCCAAACCCTAACCCTAACTCTAACCCTAACCCTAACACTAACCGTAACCGTAATACTAAACTCTAAACCCTAAACCTAATCTACCCTAAACCTTAAACAATCCTAAACCTTAAACCTTAAACCCTAAACCCTAAATCTAACAATAAACCTAAACCTAACCCTAAATCTGACCCTAACCCTAACCCTAACCCTAAACCTAAACCTGACCCTAACCCTAACCCTAATAATAACACTAATCATAACCCAAACACTAACCCTAACCCTAACCCTAAACCTAACCCTAAACCTCACACTATCCCTATTCCTAACACTAAACCCTAAACTTTAAATCTAACCCTAACACTAACCCTACCCTTAACCCTAACCTTAACCATATCCCTAAACCTAACCCTGACCCTAATCCTAACACTAACCCTATTTCTAATTCTAACCCGAACACTAATCCTGAACTAAAACCTAACCCCCTAATAATAACACTAACCTAACACTAACCCTAACCCTAACCCTAACACTAACCCCTAACCCCTAACACTAACCCTAACCCTAACCCCTAACCCTAACCCTAACCCTAACCCTAAACTTAACCCTAACCCTAACCCTAACCCTAACCCTATCCCTAACCCTAACCCTTACCCTAACACTAACACTAACCTTAACCCTAACCCTAACCTTAACCCTCACCCTAACCCTCACCTTAACCCTAAACCTAACCCTAACACTAACACTAACACCCTAAATCCTAAACACTAAACCCCGAAAAACCCTAAACACTAATTCCAAAAGCGCCCTAAACCCTAAACTGTAAACAATAAACGCTAAAAAACCCTAAACCCTAAACCCTAAACACTAAACACTAAACAAGCCTAAACCCTAAAACCATTAACACTATACCCTAAACAACCCTAAACCCTTAACCCTAAACAATATACCCTAAACCCTAAAACACTATACAACCTTAAACCCTAAACCTTAAAATATCCTAAATCATAAATCCTGAACAACCCTAAACACTAAATCATAAACAACCCTAAAAAACCCTAAACAACTCTAAACGCTAAAACCTAAACAACCCTAAACATTAAAGAATCTTAAACGCTAAACCCTATACCCTAAACCTAAACCACCCTAAAACTTAAACAATCCTAAACCCTAAACCTTAAACCATAAACCCTAAAATTTAAACATTAAATCTAAGAATAACCATAACCCTAACCCTAACCCTAAACCTAAACCTAACCCTAACCCCAACCCTAACCTTAACCCCAAACCCTAACCCTAACCTTAAGCCTAACATAACCCCATAACCCTAACTCTAACCCTAACTATAACCCTAATGCTAACCCTAACCCTAACCCTAACCCTAACCCTAACCCTAACCCCTTAACCTTAATCCCTAAATCCTAAACCCTGAACAACCATAAATCCTAAACCCTGAACAACCCTAAATCATAAACCCTGAATAACCCTAAACACTAACCTCTAAACAACCCTAAACAACCCTAATCACTAAATCATAAACAACCCTAAACACTAAATCCTAAACAACCCTATACCCTAAACCTTAAACACTAAACCCTAAATAACTCTAAACCATAAACCATTAACACTATACCCTAAACAACACTAAACACTAAACTCAAAACAAACCTAAAACCTAAACCTTAAACACTAAACCTTAAACAACCCTAAACCCTAAACACTAAACCCAAAACAACCCTAAACTTTTAACCCTAAACACTATACCCTAAACAACCCTAAACCTTAAACAATCCTAAACTCTAAACCCTAAACCCTTAACCTAAACCACCCTAAATCTTAAACAATCCTAAACCCTAAACCTTAAACCCTAAACACTAAACCCTAAACCCTAAACCTAACAATAACCATAACCCTAACCCTAACCCCTAACCCTTACCCTAACCCTAACCCTAACCCTAATCCTAACCCTAACCCTAACCCTAACCCTAACCCTAACCCTAAACCTAACCCTAAACCTAAACCTAATCCTAACCCTAACCTTAACCCTAATCCTAACCCTAACCCTAACCCTAACCGTAACCATAACACTAAACTCTAAACCCTAAACCTAATCCACCCTAAACCTTAAACAATCCTAAACCATAAACATTAGACCCTAAATCCTAAATCTAACAATAAACCTAAACCTAACCCTAAACCTTACCCTAACCCTAACCCTAACCCTAAACCCTCCCTGACCCTAACCCTCACCCTAACCCTAACCCTAACCCTAAACCTAACCCTGACCCTAATCCTAACACTAACCCTATTTCTAATTCTAACCCTAACACTAATCCCAAACTTTAACCTAACCCCCTAATAATAACCCTAACCCTAACACTAACCCTAACCCCTAACCCTAACCCTAACCCTAACCTAACCCTAACCCTAACCCTAATCCTAACCTAACACTAACCCCTAACCCTTACCCTAACCCTAACCCTAACCCTCATCCTAACCATTACCCTAACCCTAACACTAACCCTAACCCTAACCCTAACCCTAACCCTAACAGTAACCGTAACCATAACACTAAACTCTAAACCCTAAACCTAATCCACCCTAAACCTTAAACAATCCTAAACCATAAACCTTAAACCCTAAACCCTAAATCTAACAATAAACCTAAACCTGACCCTAAATCTAACCCTAACCCTAACCCTAACCCTAAACCTAACCCTGACCCTAACACTAACCCTAATCCTAACACTAACCATAACCCTAACCCTAACACTAACCCTAACCTTAACCCTAACCCTAACACTAACCCTAACCCTAACCCTAACCCCTTAACCTTAATCCCTAAATCCTAAACCCTGAACAACTATAAATCCTAAACCCTGAACAACCCTAAATCATAAACCCTGAATAACCCTAAACACTAACCTCTAAACTACCCTAAATAACCCTAATCACTAAACCATAAACAACCCTAAACACTAAATCCTAAACAACCCTATACCCTAAACCTTAAACACTAAACCCTAAATAATTCTAAACCCTAAACCATTAGCACTATACCCTAAACAACACTAAACACTAAACCCAAAACAACCCTAAAACCTAAACCTTAAACACTAAACCTTAAACAACCCTAAACCCTAAACACTAAACCCTAAACAACCCTAAACTTTTAACCCTAAACACTATACCATAAACAACACTAAACCTTAAACAATCCTAAACTCTAAACCCTAATCCCTTAACCTAAACCACCCTAAATCTTAAACAATCCTAAACCCTAAACCTTAAACCCTAAACACTAAACCCTAAACCCTAAACCTAACAATAACCATAACCCTAACCCTAACCCCTAACCCTTACCCTAACCCTAACCCTAACCCTAATCCTAACCCTAACCCTAACCCTAACCCTAACCCTAACCCTAACCCTAAACCTAATCCTAACCCTAACCTTAACCCTAATCCTAACCCTAACCCTAACCCTAACCGTAACCATAACACTAAACTCTAAACCCTAAACCTAATCCACCCTAAACCTTAAACAATCCTAAACCATAAACCTTAGACCCTAAACCCTAAATCTAACAATAAACCTAAACCTAAACCTAAATCTAACCCTAACCCTAACCCTAACCCTAAACCCTCCCTGACCCTAACCCTAACCCTAACCCTAACCCTAAACCTAACCCTGACCCTAATCCTAA
>NW_027667640.1:3145000-3155000 GCF_963924665.1 Micromys minutus | reverse complement strand
CCTGAACAACCCTAAACACTAAATTATAAACAACCCTAAAAAACCCTAAACAACTCTAAACGCTAAAACCTAAACAACCCTAACCATTAAACAATCTTAAACGCTAAATTCTATACCCTAAACCTAAACCACCCTAAAACTTAAACAATCCTAAACCCTAAACCTTAAACCATAAACCCTAAATTTTAAACCATGAATCTAAGAATAACCATAACCCTAACCCTAACCCTAAACCTAAACCTAACCCTAACCCCAACTCTAACCTTAACCCCATAACCCTAACCCTAACCTTAAGCCTAACATAACCCCATAACCCTATCTCTAACCCTAACTCTAACCCTAATGCTAACCCTAACCCTAACCCTAACCCTAACCCTAACCCCTTAACCTTAATCCCTAAATCCTAAACCCTGAACAACCATAAATCCTAAAACCTGAACAACCCTAAATCATAAACCCTGAATAACCCTAAACACTAACCTCTAAACAACCCTAAACAACCCTAATCACTAAACCATAAACAACCCTAAACACTAAACCCTTAACAACCCTATACCCTAAACCTTAAACACTAAACCCTAAATAACCCTAAACCCTAAACCATTAACACTATAACCTAAACAACACTAAACACTAAACCCAAAACAACCCTAAAACCTAAACCTTAAACACTAAAACTTAAACAACCCTAAACCCTAAACACTAAACCCTAAACAAGCCTAAACCCTAAAACCATTAACACTATACCCTAAACAACCCTAAACCTTAAACAATCCTAAACTCTAAACCCTAAACCCTTAACCTAAACCACCCTAAATCTTAAACAATCATAAACCCTAAACCTTAAACCCTAAACACTAAACCCTAAACCCTAAACGTAACAATAACCATAACCCTAACCCTAATCCCTAACCCTTACCCAAACCCTAACCCTAAACCTAATCCTAACCCTAACCCTAACCCTAACCCTAACCTTAACCCTAACCCTAACCCTAACCCTAAACCTAATCCTAACCCCAACCTTAACCCTAATCCTAACCCTAAACCTAACCCTAACCCTAACCGTAACCATAACACTAAACTCTAAACCCTAAACCTAATCCACCCTAAACCTTAAACAATCCTAAACCATAAACCTTAGAACCTAAATCCTAAATCTAACAATAAACCTAAACCTAACCCTAAATCTAACCCTAACCCTAACCCTAACCCTAAACCCTTTCTGACCCTAACCCTAACCCTAACCCTAACCCTAACCCTAAACCTAACCCTGACCCTAATCCTAACACTAACCCTATTTCTAATTCTAACCCTAACACTAATCCTAAACTTAAACCTAACACCCTAATAATAACCCTAACCCTAACACTAACCTTAACCCCTAACCCTAACCCTAACCCTAACCCTAACCCTAACCCTAACCCCCTAATAATAACCCTAACACTAAACCTAACCCTAACCCTAACCCTAACCCTAACACTAACCCCTAACCCCTAACACTAACCCTAACACTAACCCCTAACCCTAACCCTAACCCTAACCCTAACCTTAATCCTAACCCTAACCCTAAACCTAACCCTATCCCTAACCCTAACCATTACCCTAACACTAACACTAACCTTAACCCTAACCCTCACCTTAACCCTTATCTCAACCCTAACACTAACCCTAACACCCTAAATCCTAAACCCTAAACCCCGAAAAACCCTAAACACTAATTCCAAAAGCACCCTAAACCTTAAACTATAAACACTAAACGCTAAAAAACCCTAAACCCTAAACCCTAAACACTAAACCCTAAACAAGCCTAAACCCTAAAACCATTAACACTATACCCTAAACATCCCTAAACCCTTAATCCTAAACATTATACCCTAAACCCTAAAACACTATACAACCTTAAACCCTAAACCTTAAAATATCCTAAATCATAAATCCTGAACAACCCTAAACACTAAATCATAAACAACCCTAAAAAACCCTAAACAACTCTAAACGCTAAAACCTAAACAACCCTAAACATTAAACAATCTTAAACGCTAAACCCTATACCCTAAACCTAAACCACCCTAAAACTTAAACAATCCTAAACCCTAAACCTTAAACCATAAACCCTAAATATTAAACCATAAATCTAAGAATAACCATAACCCTAACCCTAACCCTAAACCTAAACCTAACCCTAACCCCAACCCTAACCTTAACCCCATAACCCTAACCCTAACCTTAAGCCTAACATAACCCCATAAGCCTAACTCTAACCCTAACTCTAACCCTAATGCTAACCCTAACCCTAACCCTAACCCTAACCCTAACCCCTTAACCTTAATCCCTAAATCCTAAACCCTGAACAACCATAAATCCTAAACCCTGAACAACCCTAAATCATAAACCCTGAATAACCCTAAACACTAACCTCTAAACAACCCTAAACAACCCTAATCACTAAACCATAAACAACCCTAAACACTAAACACTAAACAACCCTATACCCTAAACCTTAAACACTAAACCCTAAATAACCCTAAACCCTAAACCATTAACACTATACCCTAAACAACACTAAACACTAAACCCAAAACAACCCTAAAACCTAAACCTTAAACACTAAACCTTAAACAACCCTAAACCCTAAACACTAAACCCTAAACAACCCTAAACTTTTAACCCTAAACACTATACCCTAAACAACCCTAAACCTTAAAAAATCCTAAACTCTAAACCCTAAACCCTTAACCTAAACCACCCTAAATCTTAAACAATCCTAAACCCTAAACCTTAAACCCTAAACACTAAACCCTAACCCTAAACCTAATCCTAACCCTAACCCTAACCCTAACCCTAACCCTAACCCTAACCCTAACCCTAATCCTAACCCTAACCCTAACCCTAACCCTAACCCTAACCCTAAACCTAACCCTGACCCTAATCCTAACACTAACCCTATTTCTAATTCTAACCCTAACACTAATCCTAAACTTAAACCTAACCCCCTAATAATAAACCTAACACTAACACTAACCCTAACCCCTAACCCGAACCCTAACCCTAACCCTAACCTAACCCTAACCCTAACCCTAACCCTAACCCTAACACTAACCCCTAACACTTACCCTAACCCTAACCCTAACCCTAACCCTAACCATTACCCTAACCCTAACTCTAACCCTAACCCTAACCCTAACATTAACCGTAACCATAACACTAAACTCTAAAACCTAAACCTAATCCACCCTAAACCTTAAACAATCCTAAACCATAAATCTTAAACCCTAAACACTAAATCTAACAATAAACCTGAACCTGACCCTAAATCTAACCCTAACCCTAACCCTAACCCTAAACCTAACCCTGACCCTAACACTAACCCTAATCCTAACACTAACCATAACCCTAACCCTAACCCTAACCCTAACCTTAACCCTAACCCTAACCCTAACCCTAAACCTAACCCTTACCCTAACCCTAACCCTAACCCTAACCTAACCCTAACCCTAACCCTAACCCTAACCCTAACCCTAACACTAACCCCCTAACTTTTACCCTAACCCTAACCCTAACATTAACCCTAACCTTAACCCTAACCCTAACCCTAACCCTAACCCTAACCCTAACTCTAACCCTAACCCTAACCCTAACCGTAACCATAATACTAAACTCTAAACCCTAAACCTAATCTACCCTAAACCTTAAACAATCCTAAACCTTAAACCTTAAAACCTAAACCCTAAATCTAACAATAAACCTAAACCTAACCCTAAATCTAACCCTAACCCTAACCCTAACCCTAAACCTAAACCTGACCCTAACCCTAACCCTAATAATAACACTAATCATAACCCAAACACTAACCCTAACCCTAACCCTAAACCTAACCCTAAACCTCACACTATCCCTAATCCTAACACTAAACCCTAAACTTTAAATCTAACCCTAACCCTAACTCTACCCTTAACCCTAACCCTAACCATATCCCTAAACCTAACCCTGACCCTAATCCTAACACTAACCCTATTTCTAATTCTAACCCTAACACTAATCCTAAACTAAAACCTAACCCCCTAATAATAACCCTAACACAAAACCTAACCCTAACCCTAACCCTAACCCTAACCCTAACACTAACCCCTAACCCCTAACACTAACCCTAACACTAACCCCTAACCCTAACCCTAACCCTAACCCTAACCTTAACCCTAACCCTAACCCTAACCCTAACCCTATCCCTAACCCTAACCCTTACCCTAACACTAACACTAACCTTAACCCTAACCCTAACCTTAACCCTCACCCTAACCCTCACCTTAACACTAAACCTAACCCTAACACTAACCCTAACACCCTAAATCCTAAACCCTAAACCCCGAAAAACCCTAAACACTAGTTCCAAAAGCACCCTAAACCCTAAACTATAAACACTAAACGCTAAAAAACCCTAAACTCTAAACCCTAAACACTAAACCCTAAACAAGCCTAAACACTAAAACCATTAACACTATACCCTAAACAACCCTAAACCCTTAACCCTAAATATTATAGCCTAAACCCTAAAACACTATACAACCTTAAACCCTAAACCTTAAAATATCCTAAATCATAAATCCTGAACAACCCTAAACACTAAATCATAAACAACCCCAAAAAACCCTAAACAACTCTAAACGCTAAAACCTAAAAAACCCTAAACATTAAACAATCTTAAACGCTAAACCCTATACCCTAAACCTAAACCACCCTAAAACTTAAACAATCCTAAACCCTAAACCTTAAACCATAAACCCTAAATTTTAAACCATAAATCTAAGAATAACCATAACCCTAACCCTAACCCTAAACCTAAACCTAACCCTAACCCCAACCCTAACCTTAACCCCATAACCCTAACCCTAACCTTAAGCCTAACATAACCCCATAACCCTAACTCTAACCCTAACTCTAACCCTAATGCTAACCCTAACCCTAACCCTAACCATAACCCTAACCCCTTAACCTTAATCCCTAAATCCTAAACCCTGAACAACCATAAATCCTAAACCCTGAACAACCCTAAATCATAAACCCTGAATAACCCTAAACACTAACCTCTAAACAACCCTAAACAACCCTAATCACTAAACCATAAACAACCCTAAACACTAAACACTAAACAACCCTATACCCTAAACCTTAAACACTAAACCCTAAATAACCCTAAACCCTAAACCATTAACACTATACCCTAAACAACACTAAACACTAAACCCAAAACAACCCTAAAACCTAAACCTTAAACACTAAACCTTAAACAACCCTAAACCCTAAACACTAAACCCTAAACAACCCTAAACTTTTAACCCTAAACACTATACCCTAAACAACCCTAAACCTTAAACAATCCTAAACTCTAAACCCTAAACCCTTAACCTAAACCACCCTAAATCTTAAACAATCCTAAACCCTAAACCTTAAACCCTAAACACTAAACCCTAAACCCTAAACCTAACAATAACCATAACCCTAACCCTAACCCCTAACCCTTACCCTAACCCTAACCCTAACCCTAATCCTAACCCTAAACCTAACCCTAACCCTAACCCTAACCCTAAACCTAACCCTGACCCTATTCCTAACACTAACCCTATTTCTAATTTTAACCCTAACACTAATCCTAAACTTAAACCTAACCCCCTAATAATAAACCTAACCCTAACACTAACCCTAACCCCTAACCCTAACCCTAACCCTAACCTAACCCTAACCCTAACCCTAACCCTAACCCTAACCCTAACACTAACCCCTAACCCTTACCCTAACCCTAACCCTAACCCTAACCCTAACCATTACCCTAACCCTAACCCTAACCCTAACCCTAACCCTAACACTAACCGTAACCATAACACTAAACTCTAAACCCTAAACCTAATCCACCCTAAACCTTAAACAATCCAAAACCCTAAATCTTAAACCCTAAACACTTAATCTAACAATAAACCTAAACCTGACCCTAAATCTAACCCTAACCCTAACCCTAATCCTAAACCTAACCCTGACCCTAACACTAACCCTAATCCTAACACTAACCATAACCCTAACCCTAACCCTAACCCTAACCTTAACCCTAACCCTAACCCTAAACCTAACCCTTACCCTAACCCTAACCCTAACCCTAACCTAACCCTAACCCTAACCCTAACCCTAACCCTAACACTAACCCCCTAACTTTTACCCTAACCCTAACCCTAACATTAACCCTAACCTTAACCCTAACCCTAACCCTAACCCTAACTCTAACCCTTACTTTAACCCTAACCGTAACCATAATACTAAACTCTAAACCCTAAACCTAATCTACCCTAAACCTTAAATAATCCTAAACCCTAAACCTTAAACCCTAAACCCTAAATCTAACAATAAACCTAAACCTAACCCTAAATCTAACCCTAACCCTAACCCTAACCCTAAACCTAAACCGGACCCTAACCCTAACCCTAATAATAACACTAATCATAACCCAAACACTAACCCTAACCCTAACCCTAAACCTAACCCTAAACCTCACACTATCCCTAATCCTAACACTAAACCCTAAACTTTAAATCTAACCCTAACCCTAACTCTACCCTTAACCCTAACCCTAACCATATCCCTAAACCTAACCCTGACCCTAATCCTAACACTAACCCTATTTCTAATTCTAACCCTAACACTAATCCTAAACTAAAACCTAACCCCCTAATAATAACCCTAACACAAAACCTAACCCTAACCCTAACCCTAACCCTAAAACTAACCCCTAACCCCTAACACTAACCCTAACACTAACCCCTAACCCTAACCCTAACCCTAACCCTAACCTTAACCCTAACCCTAACCCTAACCCTAACCCTATCCCTAACCCTAACCCTTACCCTAACACTAACACTAACCTTAACCCTAACCCTAACCTTAACCCTCACCCTAACCCTCACCTTAACCCTAAACCTAACCCTAACACTAAACCTAACACCCTAAATCCTAAACCCTAAACCCCGAAAAACCCTAAACACTAATTCCAAAAGCACCCTAAACCCTAAACTATAAACACTAAACGCTAAAAAACCCTAAACTCTAAACCCTAAACACTAAACCCTAAACAAGCCTAAACCCTAAAACCATTAACACTATACCCTAAACAACCCTAAACCCTTAACCCTAAACATTATACCCTAAACCCTAAAACACTATACAACCTTAAACCCTAAACTTTAAAATATCCTAAATCATAAATCCTGAACAAGCCTAAACACTATATCATAAACAACCCTAAAAAACCCTAAACAACTCTAAACGCTAAAACCTAAACAACCCTAAACATTAAACAATCTTAAACGCTAAACCCTATACCCTAAACCTAAACCACCCTAAAACTTAAACAATCCTAAACCCTAAACCTTAAACCATAAACCCTAAATTTTAAACCATAAATCTAAGAATAACCATAACCCTAACCCTAACCCTAAACCTAAACCTAACCCTAACCCCAACCCTAACCTTAACCCCATAACCCTAACCCTAACCTTAAGCCTAACATAACCCCATAACCCTAACTCTAACCCTAACTCTAACCCTAATGCTAACCCTAACCCTAACCCTAACCCTAACCCTAACCCCTTAACCTTAATCCCTAAATCCTAAACCCTGAACAACCATAAATCCTAAACCCTGAACAACCCTAAATCATGAACCCTGAATAACCCTAAACACTAACCTCTAAACAACCCTAAACAACCCTAATCACTAAACCATAAACAACCCTAAACACTAAACCCTAAACAACCCTATATCCTAAACCTTAAACACTAAACCCTAAATAACCCTAAACCCTAAACCATTAACACTATACCCTAAACAACACTAAACACTAAACCCAAAACAACCCTAAAACCTAAACCTTAAAAACTAAACCTTAAACAACCCTAAACCCTAAACACTAAACCCTAAACAACCCTAAACTTTTAACCCTAAACACTATACCCCAAACAACCCTAAACCTTAAACAATCCTAAACTCTAAACCCTAAACCCTTAACCTAAACCACCCTAAATCTTAAACAATCCTAAACCCTAAACCTTAAACCCTAAACACTAAACCCTAAACCCTAAACCTAACAATAACCATAACCCTAACCCTAACACCTAATCCTTACCCTAACCCTAACCCTAACCCTAATCCTAACCCTAACCCTAACCCTAAACCTAACCCTAACCCTAACCCTAAACCTAACCCTGACCCTAATCCTAACACTAACCCTATTTCTAATTCTAACCCTAACACTAATCCTAAACTTCAACCTAACCCCCTAATAATAAACCTAACCCTAACACTAACCCTAACCCCTAACCCTAACCCTAACCCTAACCCTAACCCTAACCTAACCCTAACCCTAACCCTAACTCTAACCCTAACCCTAACACTAACCCCTAACCCTTACCCTAACCCTAACCCTAACCCTAACCCTAACCATTACCCTAACCCTAACCCTAAACCTAACCCTAACCCTAACACTAACCGTAACCATAACACTAAACTCTAAACCCTAAACCTAATCCACCCTAAACCTTAAACAATCCTAAACCATAAACCTTAAACCCTAAACACTAAATCTAAATATAAACCTAAACCTGACCCTAAATCTAACCCTAAACCTAACCCTAACCCTAAACCTAACCCTGACCCTAACACTAACCCTAATCCTAACACTAACCATAACCCTAACCCTAACCCTAACCCTAACCTTAACCCTAACCCTAACCCTAACCCTAACCCTTACCCTAACCCTAACCCTAAACCTAACCTTAACCCTAAACCTAACCTTAACCCTAACCCTAAGCCTAACCCTAACCCTAAACCTAACCCTAACCCTAACCCTAAACCTAATCCTAACCCTAACCTTAACCCTAATCCTAACCCTAACCCTAACCCTAACCCTAACCGTAACCATAACACTAAACTCTAAACCCTAAACCTAATCCACCCTATAGCTTAAACAATCCTAAACCATAAACCTTAGACCCTAAATCCTAAATCTAACAATAAACCTAAACCTAACCATAAATCTAACCCTAACCCTAACCCTAACCCTAAATCCTCCCTGACCCTAACCCTAACCCTAACCCTAACCCTAACCCAAAACCTAATCCTGACCCTAATCCTAACACTAACCCTATTTCTAATTCTAACCCTAACACTAATCCTAAACTTAAACCTAACCCATAATAATAACCCTAACCCTAACACTAACCCTAACCCCTAACCCTAACCCTAACCCTAACCCTAACCCTAACCTAACCCTAACCCTAAACTTAACCCTAACCCTAACACTAACCCCTAACCCTTACCCTAACCCTAACCCTAAGCCTAACCATTACCCTAACCCTAAACCTAACCCTAACCCTAACCCTAACACTAACCGTAACCATAACACTAAACTCTAAACCTTAACCTAATCCACCCTAAACCTTAAACAATCCTAAACCATAAACCTTAAACCCTAAACCCTAAATCTAACAATAAACCTAAACCTGACCCTAAATCTAACCCTAACCCTAACCCTAACCCTAAAGCTAACCCTGACCCTAACCCTAACCCTAATCCTAACACTAACCATAACCCTAACCCTAACCCTAACGCTAACCTTAACCCTAACCCTAACCCTAACCCTAACCCTAACCCTAACCCTAACCCCTTAACCTTAATCCCTAAATCCTAAACCCTGAACAACCATAAATCCTAAACCCTGAACAACCATAAATCATAAACCCTGAATAACCCTAAACACTAACCTCTAAACAACCCTAAACAACCCTAATCACTAAACCATAAACAACCCTAAACACTAAACCCTAAACAAACCTATACCCTAAACCTTAAACACTAAACCCTAAATAACCCTAAACCCTAAACCATTAACACTATACCCTAAACAACACTAAACACTAAACCCAAAACAACCCTAAAACCTAAACCTTAAACACTAAACCTT
>NW_027667640.1:3137500-3140000 GCF_963924665.1 Micromys minutus | reverse complement strand
AATAACCCTAAACCCTAAACCATTAACACTATACCCTAAACAACACTAAACACTAAACCCAAAACAACCCTAAAACCTAAACCTTAAACACTAAACCTTAAACAACCCTAAACCCTAAACACTAAACCCTAAACAACCCTAAACTTTTAACCCTAAACTCTATACCCTTAACAACCCTAAACCTTAAACAATCCTAAACTCTAAACCCTAAACCCTTAACCTAAACCACCCTAAACCTTAAACAATCCTAAACCCTAAACCTTAAACCCTAAACACTAAACCCTAAACCCTAAACCTAACAATAAACATAACCCTAACCCTAACCCCTAACCCTTACCCTAACCCTAACCCTAAACCTAATCCTAACCATAACCCTAACCCTAACCCTAACCCTAACCCTAACCCTAACCCTAAACCTAATCCTAACCCTAACCTTAATCCTAATCCTAACCCTAACCCTAACCCTAACCCTAACCGTAACCATAACACTAAACTCTAAACCCTAAACCTAATCCACCCTAAACCTTAAACAATCCTAAACCATAAACCTTAGACCCTAAATCCTAAATCTAACAATAAACCTAAACCTAACCCTAAATCTAACCCTAACCCTAACCCTAACCCTAAACCCTCCCTGACTTTAACCCTAACCCTAACCCTAACCCTAACCCTAAACCTAACCCTGACCCTAATCCTAACACTAACCCTATTTCTAATTCTAACCCTAACACTAATCCTAAACTTAAACCTAACCCCCTAATATAACCCTAACCCTAACACTAACCCTAACCCCTAACCCTAACCCTAACCCTAACCCTAAACTTACCCTAACCCTAACCCTAACCCTAACCCTAACCCTAACCCTAACCTTAACCCTAACCCTAACCTTAACCCTAACCCTAACCCTAACCCCTAACCCTTACCCAAACCCTAACCCTAATCCTAATTCTAAACCTAACCCTAGCCCTAACCCTAACCATAACCCTAACCCTAACCCTAACCCTAAACCTAACCCTAACCCTAACCTTAACCCTAATCCTAACCCTAACCCTAACCCTAACCCTAACCCTAACCGTAACCATAACACTAAACTCTAAACCCTAAACCTAATCCACCCTAAACCTTAAACAATCCTAAACCATAAACCGTAGACCCTAAACCCAAAATCTAACATTAAACCTAAACCTAACCCTAAATCTAACCCTAACCCTAAACCCTCCCTGACCCTAACCCTAACCCTAACCCTAACCCTAACCCTAAACCTAACCCTGACCCTAATCCTAACACTAAACCTATTTCTAATTCTAACCCTAACACTAATCCTAAACTTAACCCTAACCCCTTAACCCTAACCCTAACCCTAAAACTAACCCTAAACCATAACCCTAACCCTAAACCTAACCTTAACCCTAACCTAACCCTAACCCTAACCCTAACCCTAACACAAACCCTAACACTAACCCCCTAACTTTTACTCTAACCCTAACCCTAACCCTAACCTTTACCATAACCCTAACCCTAACCCTAACCTAACCCTAACCCTAACCCTAACCCTAACCTAACCCTAACCCTAACCCTAACCCTAACCCTAACACTAACCCCTAACCCTTACCCTAACCCTAACCCTAACCCTAACCATTACCCTAACCCTAACCCTAACCCTAACCCTAACCCTAATCCCATCCCTAACCCTAACACTAACCGTAACCATAACACTAACCCCTAACCTTTACCCTAACCCTAACACTAACCCCTAACCCTTACCCTAACCCTAACCCTAACCCAAACACTAACCCTAACCCTAACCCTACACCTAACCCTAAACCTCACACTATCCCTAATCCTAACACTAAACCCTAAACTTTAAATCTAACCCTAACTCTAACCCTACCCTTAACCCTAACCCTATCCCTAAAACTAACCCTGACCCTAATCCTAACACTAACCCTATTTCTAATTCTAACCCTAACACTAATCCTAAACTAAAACCTAACCCCCTAATAATAACCCTAACACTAAACCTAACCTTAACCCTAACCCTAAACCTAACCCTAACCCTAACACTAACCCCTAACCCCTAACACTAACCCTAACCCTAACCCCTAACCCTAACCCTAACCCTAACCTTAACCCTAACCCTAACCCTAACCCTATCCCTAACCCTAACCCTTACCCTAACACTAACACTAACCTTAACCCTAACCCTAACCATAACCCTCACCCTAACCCTCACCTTAACCCTAAACCTAACCCTAACACTAACCCTAACACCCTAAATCCTAAACCTTAAGTTTCGAAAAACCCTAAACACTAATTCCAAAAGCACCCTAAACCCTAAACTATAAACACTAAACGCTGAAAAACCCTAAACCCTAAACCCTAAACACTAAACCCTAAACAAGATTAAACCCTAAAACGATTAACACTATACCCTAAAAAACCCTAAACCCTTAACCCTAAACATTATATCCTAAACCCTAAAACACTATACAACCTTAAA
>NW_027667640.1:3070000-3132500 GCF_963924665.1 Micromys minutus | reverse complement strand
CCCTAACCCTAACCATTACCCTAACCCTAACCCTAACCCTAACCCTAACACTAACCGTAACCATAACACTAAACTCTAAACCCTAAACCTAATCCACCCTAAACCTTAAACAATCCTAAACCATAAACCTTAAACCCTAAACCCTAAATCTAACAATAAACCTAAACCTGACCCTAAATCTAACCCTAACCCTAACCCTAACCCTAAACCTAACCCTGACCCTAATCCTAACACTAACCCTATTTCTAATTCTAGCCCTAACACTAATCCTAAACTTAAACCTAACCCCCTAATAATAACCCTAACCCTAACACTAACCCTAACCCCTAATCCTAACCCTAACCCTAACCCTAACCCTAACCCTAACCTAACCCTAACCCTAACCCTAACCCTAACACTAACCCCTAACCTTTACCCTAACCCTAACCTAACCCTAACCCTAACCATTACCCTAACCCTAACCCTAACCCTAACCCTAACCCTAAACCTAACCCTAACCCCTTAACCTTAATTCCTAAATCCTAAACCCTGAACAACCATAAATCCTAAACCCTGAAGAACCCTAAATCATAAACCCTGAATAATCCTAAACACTAACCTCTAAACAACCCTAAACAACCCTAATCACTAAAACATAAACAACCCTAAACACTAAACCCTAAACAACCCTACACCCTAAACCTTAAACACTAAACCCTAAATAACCGTAAACCCTAAACCATTAACACTATACCCTAAACAACACTAAACATTAACCCAAAACAACCCTAAAACCTAAACCTGAAACACTAAAACTTAAACAACCCTAAACCCTAAACACTAAAGCCTAAACAACCGTAAACTTTTAACCCTAAACACTATACCCTAAATAACCCTAAACCTTAAACAATCCTAAAGTCTAAACCCTAAACCCTTAAGCTAAACCACCCTAAATCTTAAACAATCCTAAACCCTAAACCTTAAACCCTAAACACTAAACCCTAAACCCTAAACCTAACAATAACCATAACCCTAACCCTAACCCCTAACCCTTACCCTAACCCTAACCCTAACCCTAATCCTAACCCTAACCCTAACCCTAAGCATTACCCTAACCCTAACCCTAACCCTAACCCTAACCCTAACCTAACCCTAACCCTAACCATAACCCTAACACTAACCTCTAACCCTTACCCTAACCCTAACCCTAACCCTAAGCATTACCCTAACCCTAACCCTAACCCTAACCCTAACCCTAACCCTAACACTAACCGTAACCATAACACTAAACTCTAAACCATAAACCTAATCCACCCTAAACCTTAAAAAATCCTAAACCATAAACCTTAAACCCTAAACCCTAAATCTAACAATAAACCTAAACCTGACCCTAAATCTAACCCTAACCCTAACCCTAACCCTAAACCTAACCCTGACCCTAACCCTAACCCTAATCCTAACACTAACCATAACCCTAACCCTAACCCTAACACTAACCTTAACCCTAACCCTAACCGTAACCATAATACTAAACTCTAAACCCTAAACCTAATCCACCCTAAACCTTAAACAATTCTAAACCATAACTTTAAACCCTAAACCCTAAATCTAAAAATAAACCTAAACCTAACCCTTAATCTAACCCTAACCCTAACCCTAACCCTAAACCTAACCCTGACCCTAACCCTAACCCTAATCCTAACACTAACCATAACCCAAACACTAACCCTAACCCTAACCCTAAACCTAACCCTAACCCTAAACCTCACACTATCCCTAATCCTAACACTAAACCCTAAACTTTAAATCTAACCCTAACCCTAACCCTACCCTTAACCCTAACCCTAACCATATCCCTAAACCTAACCCTGACCCTAATCCTAACACTAACCCTATTTCTAATTCTAACCCTAACACTAATCCTAAACTTAAACCTAACCCCCTAATAATAACCCTAACACTAAACCTAACCCTAACCCTAACCCTAACCCTAACCCTAACCCCTAACCCCTAACCCCTAACACTAACCCTAACCCTAACCCCTAACCCTAACCCTAACCCTAACCTAACCCTAACACTAACCCTAACCCTAACCCTAACCCTAACCCTAACCCTAACCCTAACCCTAACCCTATCCCTAACCCTAACCCTTACCCTAACACTAACACTAACCTTAACCCTAACCCTAACCTTAACCCTCACCCTAACCCTCACCTTAACCCTAAACCTAACCCTAACACTAACCCTAACACCCTAAATCCTAAACCCTAAACCCAGAAATACCCTAAACACTAATTCCAAAAGCACCCTAAACCCTAAACTCTAAACACTAAACGCTAAAAAACCCTAAACCCTAAACCCTAAACACTAAACCCTAAACAAGCCTAAACCCTAAAACCATTAACACTATACCCTAAACAACCCTAAACTCTTAACCCTAAACATTATAGCCTAAACCCTAAAACACTATACAACCTTAAACCATAAAACTTAAAATATCCTAAATCATAAATCCTGAACAACCCTAAACACTAAATCATAAACAACCCTAAAAAAACCTAAAAAACTCTAAACGCTAAAACATAAACAACCCTAAACATTAAACAATCTTAAACGCTAAACCCTATACCCTAAACCTAAACCACCCTAAAACTTAAACAATCCTAAACCCTAAACCTTAAACCATAAACCCTTAATTTTAAACCATAAATCTAAGAATAACCATAACCCTAACTCTAACCCTAAACCTAACCCTAACCCTAACCCTAACCCTAAACCTAACCCTGACCTTAATCCTAACACTAACCCTATTTCTAATTCTAACCCTAACACTAATCCCAAACTTAAACCTAACCCCCTAATAATAACCCTAACCCTAACACTAACCCTAGCCCCTAACCTTAACCCTTACCCTAACCCTAACCCTAACCCTAACCATTACCCTAACCCTAACCCTAACCCTAACCCTAACACTAACCGTAACCATAACACTAAACTCTAAACCCTAAACCTAATCAACCCTAAACCTTAAACAATCCTAAACCATAAACCTTAAACCCTAAACCCTAAATCTAACAATAAACCTAAACCTGACCCTAAATCTAACCCTAACCCTAACCCTAACCCTAAACCTAACCCTGACCCTAATCCTAACACTAACCCTATTTCTAATTCTAGCCCTAACACTAATCCTAAACTTAAACCTAACCCCCTAATAATAACCCTAACCCTAACACTAACCCTAACCCCTAATCCTAACCCTAACCCTAACCCTAACCCTAACCCTAACCTAACCCTAACCCTAACCCTAACCCTAACACTAACCCCTAACCTTTACCCTAACCCTAACCTAACCCTAACCCTAACCATTACCCTAACCCTAACCCTAACCCTAACCCTAACCCTAAACCTAACCCTAACCCCTTAACCTTAATTCCTAAATCCTAAACCCTGAACAACCATAAATCCTAAACCCTGAAGAACCCTAAATCATAAACCCTGAATAATCCTAAACACTAACCTCTAAACAACCCTAAACAACCCTAATCACTAAACCATAAACAACCCTAAACACTAAACCCTAAACAACCCTACACCCTAAACCTTAAACACTAAACCCTAAATAACCGTAAACCCTAAACCATTAACACTATACCCTAAACAACACTAAACATTAACCCAAAACAACCCTAAAACCTAAACCTTAAACACTAAAACTTAAACAACCCTAAACCCTAAACACTAAAGCCTAAACAACCGTAAACTTTTAACCCTAAACACTATACCCTAAATAACCCTAAACCTTAAACAATCCTAAAGTCTAAACCCTAAACCCTTAAGCTAAACCACCCTAAATCTTAAACAATCCTAAACCCTAAACCTTAAACCCTAAACACTAAACCCTAAACCCTAAACCTAACAATAACCATAACCCTAACCCTAACCCCTAACCCTTACCCTAACCCTAACCCTAACCCTAATCCTAACCCTAACCCTAACCCTAAGCATTACCCTAACCCTAACCCTAACCCTAACCCTAACCCTAACCTAACCCTAACCCTAACCATAACCCTAACACTAACCTCTAACCCTTACCCTAACCCTAACCCTAACCCTAAGCATTACCCTAACCCTAACCCTAACCCTAACCCTAACCCTAACCCTAACACTAACCGTAACCATAACACTAAACTCTAAACCATAAACCTAATCCACCCTAAACCTTAAAAAATCCTAAACCATAAACCTTAAACCCTAAACCCTAAATCTAACAATAAACCTAAACCTGACCCTAAATCTAACCCTAACCCTAACCCTAACCCTAAACCTAACCCTGACCCTAACCCTAACCCTAATCCTAACACTAACCATAACCCTAACCCTAACCCTAACACTAACCTTAACCCTAACCCTAACCGTAACCATAATACTAAACTCTAAACCCTAAACCTAATCCACCCTAAACCTTAAACAATTCTAAACCATAACTTTAAACCCTAAACCCTAAATCTAAAAATAAACCTAAACCTAACCCTTAATCTAACCCTAACCCTAACCCTAACCCTAAACCTAACCCTGACCCTAACCCTAACCCTAATCCTAACACTAACCATAACCCAAACACTAACCCTAACCCTAACCCTAAACCTAACCCTAACCCTAAACCTCACACTATCCCTAATCCTAACACTAAACCCTAAACTTTAAATCTAACCCTAACCCTAACCCTACCCTTAACCCTAACCCTAACCATATCCCTAAACCTAACCCTGACCCTAATCCTAACACTAACCATATTTCTAATTCTAACCCTAACACTAATCCTAAACTTAAACCTAACCCCCTAATAATAATCCTAACACTAAACCTAACCCTAACCCTAACCCTAACCCTAACCCTAACCCCTAACCCCTAACCCCTAACACTAACCCTAACCCTAACCCCTAACCCTAACCCTAACCCTAACCTAACCCTAACACTAACCCTAACCCTAACCCTAACCCTAACCCTAACCCTAACCCTATCCCTAACCCTAACCCTTACCCTAACACTAACACTAACCTTAACCCTAACCCTAACCTTAACCCTCACCCTAACCCTCACCTTAACCCTAAACCTAACCCTAACACTAACCCTAACAGCCTAAATCCTAAACCCTAAACCCAGAAATACCCTAAACACTAATTCCAAAAGCACCCTAAACCCTAAACTCTAAACACTAAACGCTAAAAAACCCTAAACCCTAAACCCTAAACACTAAACCCTAAACAAGCCTAAACCCTAAAACCATTAACACTATACCCTAAACAACCCTAAACTCTTAACCCTAAACATTATAGCCTAAACCCTAAAACACTATACAACCTTAAACCATAAAACTTAAAATATCCTAAATCATAAATCCTGAACAACCCTAAACACTAAATCATAAACAACCCTAAAAAAACCTAAAAAACTCTAAACGCTAAAACATAAACAACCCTAAACATTAAACAATCTTAAACGCTAAACCCTATACCCTAAACCTAAACCACCCTAAAACTTAAACAATCCTAAACCCTAAACCTTAAACCATAAACCCTTAATTTTAAACCATAAATCTAAGAATAACCATAACCCTAACTCTAACCCTAAACCTAAACCTAACCCTAACCCCAACCCTAACCTTAACCACATAACCCTAACCCTAACCCTCACTCTAACCCTAACCCTAACCTAACCCTAACCCTAACCCTAACCCTAACCCTAACCCCTAACCCCTAACCCTAACCCTAACCCTAACCCTAACCTTACCCTAACCCTAACCCTAACCCTAACCCTAACCCTAACCCTAACCTTAACCCTAACCCTAACCTTAACCCTAACCTTAACCCTAACGCCTAACCCTTACCCTAACCCTAACCCTAACCCTAACCCTAAAACTAACCCTAACCCTAACCCTAACCGTAACCCTAACCCTAACCCTAACCCTAACCCTAACCCTAAACTTAACCCTAACCCTAACCTTAACCCTAATCCTAACCCTAAACCTAACCCTAACCCTAACCCTAACCTTACCCTAACCCTAACCCTAACCCTAACCTTAAGCCTAACATAACCACATAACCCTAACCCTAACACTCACCCTAACCCTAACCCTAACCCTAACCCTAACCCTAACCCTAACCCCTAACCCCTAACACTAACCCTAACCCTAACCCCTAACCCTAACCCTAACCCTAACCCTAACCTTACCCTAACCCTAACCCTAACCCTAACCCTAACCCTAACCCTAACCCTAACCCTAACCTTAACCCTAACCCTAACCTTAACCCTAACCCTAACCCTAACCCCTAACTTTTACCCTAACCCTAACCCTAACCTTAACACTTAACCTAACACTAACCCTAACCCTAACCATAGCCCTAACCCTAACCCTAACCCTAACCCTAACCCTAAACCTAACCCTAACCCTAACCTTAACCCTAATCCTAACCCTAACCCTAACCCTAACCCTAACCGTAACCATAACACTAAACTCTAAACCCTAAACCTAATCCACCCTAAACCTTAAACAATCCTAAACCATAAACCGTAGACCCTAAACCTTAAATCTAACATTAAACCTAAACCTAACCCTAAATCTAACCCTAACCCTAAACCCTCCCTGACCCTAACCCTAACCCTAACCCTAACCCTAAACCTAACCCTGACCCTAATCCTAACACTAAACCTATTTCTAATTCTAACCCTAACACTAATCCTAAACTTAACCCTAACCCCCTAATAATAACCCTAAACCTAACACTAACCCTAACCCTAACCCTAACCCTAACCCTAACCCTAATCTAACCCTAACCCTAACCCTAACCCTAACCCAAACCCTAACACTAACCCCCTAACTTTTACCCTAACCCTAACCCTAACCCTAACCTTTACCATAATCCTAACCCTAACCCTAACCCCATCCCTAACCCTAACCCTAACCGTAACCATAACACTAAACTCTAAACCCTAAACCTAATCCACCCTAAACCTTGAACAATCCTAAACCATAAACCTTAAACCCTAAACCCTAAATCTAACAATAAACCTAAACCTAACCCTAAATCTAACCCTAACCCTATCCCTAACCCTAAACCTAACCCTGACCCTAACCCTAACCCTAATCCTAACACTAACCATAACACTAACCCTAACACTAACCCTAACCTTAACCCTAACCCTAACCCTAACCTTAACCCTAACTCTAACCCTAACCCTAACCCTAACCGTAACCATAATACTAAACTCAAACCCTAAACCCAATCCACCCTAAACCTTAAACAATCCTAAATCATAAACCTTAAACCCTAAACCTTAAATCTAACAATAAACCTAAACCTAACCCTAAATCTAACAATAAACCTAAACCTAACCCTAAATCTAACCCTAACCCTAACCCTAACCCTAAACCTAAACCTGACCCTAACCCTAACCCTAATCCTAACACTAATCATAACACAAACACTAACCCTAACCCTAACCCAAAACCTAACCCTAAAACTCACACTATCCCATATCCTAACACTAAACCCTAAACTTTAAATCTAACCCTAACCCTAACCCTACCCTTAACCCTAACCCTATCCCTAAACCTAACCATGACCCTAATCCTAACACTAACCCTATTTCTAATTCTAACCCTAACACTAATCCTAAACTAAAACCTAACCCCCTAATAATAACCCTAACACTAAACCTAACCCTAACCCTAATCCTAACCCTAACCCTAACCCTAACACTAACCCCTAACCCCTAACACTAACCCTAACCCTAACCCCTAACCCTATCCCTAACCCTAAACTTAACCCTAATTCTAACCCTAACCCTATCCCTAACCCTAACCCTTACCCTAACACTAACACTAACCTTAACCCTAACCCTAAACTTAACCCTCACCCTAACCCTCACCTTAACCCAAAACCTAACCCTAACACTAACCCTAAAACCCTAAATCCTAAACCTTAAACCCCGAAAAACCCTAAACACTAATTCCAAAAGCACCCTAAACCCTAAACTATAAACACTAAACGCTAAAAAACCCTAAACCCTAAACCCTAAACACTAAACCCTAAACAAGCCTAAACCCTAAAACCATTAACACTATACCCTAAACAACCCTAAACCCTTAACCCTAAACATTATACCCTAAACCCTAAAACACTATACAACCTTAAACCCTAAACCTTAAAATATCCTAAAACATAAATCCTGAACAACCCTAAACACTAAATTATAAACAACCCTAAAAAACCCTAAAGAACTCTAAACGCTAAAACCTAAACAACCCTAACCATTAAACAATCTGAAACGCTAAATTCTATAACCTAAACCTAAACCACCCTAAAACTTAAACAATCCTAAACACTAAACCTTAAACCATAAACCCTAAATTTTAAACCATAAATCTAAGAATAACCATAACCCTAACCCTAAACCTAAACCTAAACCTAACCCTAACCCCAACCATAACCTTAACCCCATAACCCTAACCCTAACCTTAAGCCTAACATAACCCCATAACCCTAACTCTAACCCTAACTCTAACCCTAACTTTAACCCTAATGCTAACCCTAACCCTAACCCTAACCCTAACCCATTAACCTTAATCCCTAAATCCTAAAACCTGAACAACCATAAATCCTAAACCCTGAACAACGCTAAATCATAAACCCTGAATAACCCTAAACACTAACCTCTAAACAACCCTAAACAACTCTAATCACTAAACCATAAACAACCCTAAACATTAAACCCTAAAGAACCCTATACCCTAAACTTTAAACACTAAACCCTAAATAACCCTAAACCCTAAACCATTAACACTATACCCTAAACAACACTAAACACTAAACCCAAAACAACCCTAAAACCTAAACCTTAAACACTAAACCTTAAAAAACCCTAAACCCTAAACACTAAACCCTAAACAACCCTAAATTTTAACCCTAAACACTATACCCTAAACAACCCTAAACCTTAAACAATCCTAAACTCTAAACCCTAAACCCTTAACCTAAACCACCCTAAATCTTAAACAATCCTAAACCCTAAACCTTAAACCCTAAACACTAAACCCTAAACCCTAAACCTAACAATAACCATAACCCTAAACCTAACCCCTAACCCTTTCTCTAACCCTAACCCTAACCCTAATCCTAACCCTAAACCTAACCCTAACCCTAACCCTAACCCTAACCCTAACCCTAACCCTAAACCTAATCCTAACCCTAACCTTAACCCTAATCCTAAACCTAACCCTAACCCTAACCCTAACCGTAACCATAACACTAAACTCTAAACCCTAAACCTAATCCATCCTAAACCTTAAACAATCCTAAACCATAAACCTTAGACCCGAAATCCTAAATCTAACAATAAACCTAAACCTAACCCTAAATCTAACCCTAACCCTAACCCTAACCCTAAAGCCTCCCTGACCCTAACCCTAACCCTAACCCTAACCCTAAACCTAACCCTGACCCTAATCCTAACACTAACCCTATTTCTAATTCTAACCCTAAAACTAATCCTAAACTTAAACCAAACCCCCTAATAATAACCCTAACCCTAACACTAACCCTAACCCCTAACCCTAACCCTAACCCTAACCCTAACCTAACGCTAACCCTAACCCTTACCCTAACCCTAACACTAACCCCTAACCCTTACCCTAACCCTAACCCTAACCCTGACCATTACCCTAACCCTAACCCTAACCCTAACCCAAACCCTAACACTAACTGTAACCATAACACTAAACTCTAAACCCTAAACCTAATCCACCCTAAACCTTATACAATCCTAAACCATAAACCTTAAACCCTAAACCCTAAATCTAACAATAAACCTAAACCTGACCCTAAATCTAACCCTAACCCTAACCCTAACCCTAAACCTAACCCTGACCCTAAACCTAACCCTAATCCTAACACTAACCATAACCCTAACCCTAGGCCTAACACTAACCTTAACCCTAACCCTAACCCTAAACCTAACCCTAACCCTAACCCTAACCCTAACCCTAACCCTAACCCTAACCGTAACCATAATACTAAACTCTAAACCCTAAACCTAATCCACCCTAAACCTTAAACAATCCTTAACCATAAACCTTAAACCCTAAACCCTAAATCTAACAATAAACATAAACCTATCCCTTAATCTAACCCTAACCCTAACCCTAACCCTAAACCTAACCCTGACCCTAACCCTAACCCTAATCCTAACACTAACCATAACCCTAACCCTAACCCTAACCCTAACCCCTAACCCCTAACACTAACCCTGACCCTAACCCCTAACCCTAACCCTAACCCTAACCTAACCCTAACACTAACCCTAACCCTAACCATAACCCTAACCCTAACCCTATCCCTAAAATTAACCCTTACCCTAACACTAACACTAACCTTAACCCTAACCCTAACCTTAACCCTCACCCTAACCCTCACGCTAACCCTCACCCCAACCCTAAACCTAACCCTAACACTAACCCTAACACCCTAAATCCTAAACCCTAAACCCAGAAAAACTCTAAGCACTATTTCCAAAAGCACCCTAAACCCTAAACTCTAAACACTAAACGCTAAAAAACCCTAAACCCTAAACCCTAAACACTAAACCCTAAACAAGCCTAAACACTAAAACCATTAACACTATACCCTAAACAACCCTAAACCCTTAACCCTAAACATTATAGCCTAAACCCTAAAACACTATACAAACTTAAACCCTAAACCTTAAAATATCCTAAATCATAAATCCTGAACAACCCTAAACACTAAATCATAAACAACCCTAAAAAAACATAATCAACTCTAAACGCTAAAACATAATCAACCCTAAACATTAAACAATCTTAAACGCTAAATCCTATACCCTAAACCTAAACCACCCTAAAACTTAAACAATCCTAAACCCTAAACCTTAAACCATAAACCCTAAATTTTAAACCATAAATCTAAGAATAACCATAACCCTAACCCTAACCCTAAACCTAAACCTAACCCTAACCCCAACCCTAACCTTAACCCCATAACCCTAACCCTAACCTTAAGCCTAACATAACCACATAACCCTAACCCTAACCCTCACCCTAACCCTAACCATAACCCTAACACTAACCCTAACCCTAACCCTAACCCCTAACTTCTAACCCTAACCCTAACCCTAACCCCTAACCCTAACCCTAACCCTAACCCTAACCTTACCCTAAACCTAACCCTAACCCTAACCCTAACCCTAACCCTAACCCTAACCCTAACCCTAACCCTAACCTTAACCCTAACCCTAACCTTAACCCTAACACTAACCCTAACCCCTAACCCTTACCCTAACCCTAACCCTAACCCTAACCCTAACCTAACCCTAACCCTAACCTTAACCCTAATCCTAACCCTAACCCTAACCCTAACCCTAACCGTAACCATAACACTAAACTCTAAACCCTAAACCTAATCCACCCTAAACCTTTAACAATCCTAAACCATAAACCGTAGACCCTAAACCATAAATCTAACAATAAACCTAAACCTAACCCTAAATCTAACCCTAACCCTAAACCCTCCCTGACCCTAACCCTAACCCTAACCCTAACCCTAACCCTAAACCTAACCCTGACCCTAATCCTAACACTAAACCTATTTCTAATTCTAACCCTAACACTGATCCTAAACTTAAACCTAACCCCCTAATAATAACCCTAACCCTAACACTAACCCTAACCCTAACCCTAACCTTAACCCTACCCTAACCCTAACCCTAACCCTAACCCAAACCCTAAAACTAACCCCCTAACTTTTACCCTAACCCTAACCCTAACCCTAACACTTACCATAACCCTAACCCTAACCCTAACCCAATCCCTAACCCTAACCCTAACCGTAACCATAACACTAAACTCTAAACCCTAAACCTAATCTACCCTAAACCTTAAACAATCCTAAACCATAAACCTTAAACCCTAAACCCTAAATCTAACAATAAACCTAAACCTAACCCTAAATCTAACCCTAACCCTATCCCTAACCCTAAACCTAACCCTGACCCTAACCCTAACCCTAATCCTAACACTAACCATAACCCTAACCCTAACACTAACCCTAACCTTAACCCTAACCCTAACCCTAACAATAACCCTAAACCTAACTCTAACCCTAACCCTAACCCTAACCGTAACCATAATACTAAACTTTAAACCCTAAACCTAATCCACCCTAAACCTTAAACAATCCTAAACCATAAACCTTAAACCCTAAACCCTAAATCTAACAATAAACCTAAACCTAACCCTAAATCTAACCCTAACCCTAACCCTAACCCTAAACCTAAACCTGACACTAACCCTAACCCTAATCCTAACACTAATCATAACCCAAACACTAACCCTAACCCTAACCCTAAACCTAACCCTAAAACTCACACTATTCCTAATCCTAACACTAAACCCTAAACTTTAAATCTAATCCTAACCCTAACCCTACCCTTAACTCTAACCCTAACCCTATCCCTAAACCTAACACTGACCCTAATCCTAACACTAACCCTATTTCTAAATCTAACCCTAACACTAATCCTTAACTAAAACCTAACGCCCTAATAATAACCCTAACACTAAACCTAACCCTAACCCTAACCCTAACCGTAACCCTAACACTAACGCCTAACCCCTAACACTAACCCTAACCCTAACCCCTAACCCTAACCCTAACCCTAACCCTAACCCTAACCCTAACCCTAACCCTAACCCTAACCCTAACCCTATCCCTAAACCTAACCCTTACCCTAACACTAACACTAACCTTAACCCTAACCCTAACCTTAACCCTCACCCTAACCCTCACCTTAACCCTAAACCTAACCCTAACAATAACCCTAACACCCTAAATCCTAAACCCTAAACCCCGAAAAACCCTAAACACTAATTCCAATAGCACCCTAAACCCTAAACTATAAACACTAAACGCTAAAAAACCCTAAACCCTAAACCCTAAACACTAAACCCTAAACAAGCCTAAACCCTAAAACCATTAACACTATACCCTAAACAACCCAAAACCCTTAACACTAAACATTATACCCTAAACCCTAAAACACTATACAACCTTAAACCCTAAACCTTAAAATATCCTAAATCATAAATCCTGAACAACCCTACACAAAATCATAAACAACCCTAAAAAACCCTAAACAACTCTAAACGCTAAAACCTAAACAACCCTAACCATTAAACAATCTGAAACGCTAAATTCTATACCCTAAACCTAACCCACCCTAAAACTTAAACAATCCTAAATCCTAAACCTTAAACCATAAACCCTAAATTTTAAACAATAAATCTAAGAATAACCATAACCCTAACCCTAACCCTAAACCTAAACCTAACCCTAACCCCAACCCTAACCTTAACCCCATAACCCTAAACCTAACCTTAAGCCTAACATAACCCCATAACCCTAACTCTAACCCTAACTCTAACCCTAATGCTAACCCTAACCCTAACCCTAACTCTAACCCCTTAACCTTAATCCCTAAATCCTAAACCCTTAACAACCATAAATCCTAAACCCTGAACAACCCTAAATCATAAACCCTGAATAACCCTAAACACTAACCTCTAAACAACCCTAAACAACCCTAATCACTAAACCATAAACAACCCTAAACACTAAAACCTAAACAACCCTATACCTTAAACCTTAACACTAAACCCTAAATAACCCTAAACCCTAAACCATTAACACTATACCCTAAACAACACTAAACACTAAACCCAAAACAACCCTAAAACCTAAACCTTAAACACTAAACCTTAAATAACCCTAAACCCTAAACACTAAACCCTAAAGAACCCTAAACTTTTAACCCTAAACACTATACCCTAAACAACCCTAAACCTTAAACAATCCTAAACTCTAAACCCTAAACCCTTAACCTAAACCACCCTAAATCATAAACAATCCTAAACCCTAAACCTTAAACCGTAAACACTAAACTCTAAACCCTAAACCTAACAATAACCATAACCCTAACCCTAACCCCTAACCCTTACCCTAACCCTAACCCTAACCCTAATCCTAAACCTAACCCTAACTCTAACCCTAACCCTAACCCTAACCCTAAACCTAACCCTAACCGTAACCCTAATCCTAACCCTAACCCTAACCCCAACCGTAACCCTAACCCGAAACCTAATCCTAACCCTAACCCTAACCCTAACCCTAACCCTAACGCTAACCCTATCCCTAACCCTAAACCTAATCCTAACCCTAATCTTAACCCTAATCCTTACCCTAACCCTAACCCTAACCGTAACCATAACACTAAACTCTAAACCCTAAACCTAATCCACCCTAAAACTTAAACAATCCTAAACCATAAACCTTAGACCCTAAATCCTAAATCTAACAATAAACCTAAACCTAACCCTAAATATAACCCTAACCCTAACCCTAACCCTAAACCCTGCCTGACCCTAACCCTAACCCTAACCCTAAACCTAACCCTGACCCTAATCCTAACACTAACCCTATTTCTAATTCTAACCCTAACACAAATCATAAACTTAAACCTAACCCCCTAATTATAACCCTAACCCTTTCACTAACCCTAACCCTTAAACCTAACCCTAACCCTAACCCTAACCCTAACCTAACCCTAACCCTAACACTAACCCTAACCCTAACCTAACCCTAACCCTAACCCTAACCCTAACACAAACCCTAACACTAACCCCCTAACTTTTACCCTAACCCTAACCCTAACCCTAAACCTAACCCTTACCATAACCCTAACCCTAAACCTAACTCCATCCCTAACTCTAACCCTAACCTTAACCATAACACTAAACTCTAAACCCTAAACCTTATCCACCCTAAACTTTAAACAATCCTAAACCATAAACCTTAAACCCTAAACCCTAAATCTAACAATAAACCTAAACCTAACCCTAAATCTAACCCTAAAGATATCCCTAACCCTAAACCTAACCCTGACCCTAACCCTAACTCTAATCCTAACACTAACCATAACCCTAAACCTAACACTAACCCTAACCATAACCCTAACCCTAACCCTAACCCTAACCCTAACTCTAACCCTAACCCTAACCATAACCGTAACCATAATAATAAACTCTAAACCCTAAACCTAATCCACCCTTAAACTTAAACAATCCTAAACCATAAACCTTAAACCCTAAACCCTAAATCTAACAATAAACCTAAACCTAACCCTAAATCTAACCCTAACCCTAACCCTAACCCTAAACATAAACCTTACCCTAACCCTAATCCTAATCCTAACACTAATCATAACCCAAACACTAACCCTAAACCTAACCCTAAACCTAACCCTAAACCTCACACTATCCCTAATCCTAACACTAAACCCTAAACTTTAATTCTAACCCTAACTTTAACCCTACCCTTAACCCTAACCCTAACCATATTTCTAAACCTAACCCTGACCCTAATCCTAACACTAACCCTATTTCTAATTCTAACCCTAACACTCATCCTAAACTAAAACCTAACACCCTAATAATAACCCTAACACTAAACCTAACCCTAACCCTAATCCTAACCCTAACCCTAACACTAACCCCTAACCCCTAACACTAACCCTAACCCAAACCCCTAACCCTAACCCTAACCCTAACCCTAACCTTAACCCTAACCCTAACCCTAACCATAAACCTATCCCTAACCCTAACCCTTATTCTAACACTAACACTAACATTAACCCTAACCCTAACCTTAACCCTCACCCTAACCCTCACCTTAACCCTAAACCTAACCCTAACACTAACCCTAACTCCCTAAATTTTAAACCCTAAACCCCGAAAAACCCTAAACACTAATTCCAAAAGCACGCTAAACCCTAAACTATAAACACTAAACGCTAAAAAACCCTAAACCCTAAACCCTAAACACTAAACCCTAAACAAGCCTAAACCCTAAAACCATTAACACTATACCCTAAACAACCCTAAACCCTTAACACTAAACATTATACCCTAAACCCTAAAACACTGTACAACCTTAAACCCTAAACCTTAAAATATCCTAAATCATAAATCCTGAACAACCCTAAACACTAAATCATAAACAACCCTAAAAAACCCTAAACAACTCTAAACGCTAAACCTAAACAACCCTAAACATTAAACAATCTTAAACGCTAAACCCTATACCCTAAACCTAAACCACCCTAAAACTTAAACAATCCTAAACCCTAAACCTTAAACCATAAACCCTAAATTTTAAACCATAAATCTAAGAATAACCATAACCCTAACCCTAACCCTAAACCTAAACCTAACCCTAACCCCAACCCTAACCTTAACCCCATAACCCTAACCCTAACCTTAAGCCTAACATAACCCCATAACCTTAACTCTAACCCTAACTCTAACCCTAATGCTAACCCTAACCCTAACCCTAACCCTAACCCTAACCTTAACCCCTTAACCTTAATCCCTAAATCCTAAACCCTGAACAACCATAAATCCTAAACCCTGAACAACCCTAAATCATAAACCCTGAATAACCCTAAACACTAACCTCTAAACAACCCTAAACAACCCTAATCACTAAACCATAAACAACCCTAAACACTAAACCCTAAACAACCCTATACCTTAAACCTTAAACACTAAACCCTAAATAACCCTAAACCCTAAACCATTAACACTATACCCTAAACAACACTAAACACTAAACCCAAAGCAACCCTAAAACCTAAAACTTAAACACTAAACCTTAAACAACCCTAAACCCTAAACACTAAACCCTAAACAACCCTAAACTTTTAACCCTAAACACTATACCCTAAACAACCCTAAACCTTAAACAATCCTAAACTCTAAACCCTAAACTCGTAACCTAAACCAACCTAAATCTTAAACAATCCTAAACCCTAAACCTTAAACCCTAAACACTAAACCCTAAACCATAAACCTAACAATAACCATAACCCTAACTCTAACCCCTAACCCTTACCCTAACCCTAACCCTAACCCTAATCCTAACCCTAACCCTAACCCTAACCCTAACCCTAACCCTAACCCTAACCCTAACCCTAACCCTAAACCTAATCCTAACCCTAAACTTAACCCTAATCCTAACCCTAACCCTAACCCTAACCCTAACCGTAACCATAACACTAAACTCTAAACCCTAAACCTAATCCACCCTAAACCTTAAACAATCCTAAACCATAAACTTTAGACCCTAAATCCTAAATCTAACAATAAACCTAAACCTAACCCTAAATCTAAACCTAACCCTAATCCTAAACCTAAACCCTCCCTGACCCTAACCCTAACCCTAACCCTAACCCTAACCCTGAACCTAATCCTGACCCTAATCCTAACACTAACCCTATTTCTAATTCTAACCCTAACACTATTCCTAAACTTAAACCTAACGCCCTAATAATAACCCTAACCCTAACACTAACACTAACCCCTAACCCTAACCCTAACCCTAACCCTAACCCTAACCTAACCCTAACCCTAACCCTAACCCTAACCCTAACAATAACCCCCTAACTTTTACCCTAACCCTAACCCTACTATTAACCCTAACCTTAACCGTAATCCTAACCCTAACCCTAACCCTAACCCTAACCCTAACTCTAACCCTAACCCTAACCCTAACCGTAACCATAATACTAAAGTCTAAACCCTAAACCTAATCTACCCTAAACCTTAAACAATCCTAAACCTTAAACCTTAAACCCTAAACCCTAAATCTAACAATAAACCTAAACCTAACCCTAAATCTAACCCTAACCCTAACCCTAACCCTAAACCTAAACCTGACCCTAACCCTAACCCTAATAATAACACTAATCATAACCCAAACACTAAACCTAACCCTAACTCTAAACCTAACCCTAAACCTTACACTATCCCTAATCCTAACACTAAACCCTAAACTTTAAATCTAACCCTAACCCTAACTCTAGCCTTAACCCTAACCCTAACCATATCCCTAAACCTAACCCTGACCCTAATCCTAACACTAACCCTATTTCTAATTCTAACCCTAACACTAATCCTAAACTAAAACCTAACACCCTAATAATAACCCTAACACTAAACCTAACCCTTACCCTAACCCTAACCCTAACCCTAACACTAACCCCTAACCCCTAACACTAACCCTAACCCAAACCCCTAACCCTAACCCTAACCCTAACCCTAACCTTAACCCTAACCCTAACCCTAACCATAAACCTATCCCTAACCCTAACCCTTATTCTAACACTAACACTAACATTAACCCTAACCCTAACCTTAACCCTCACCCTAACCCTCACCTTAACCCTAAACCTAACCCTAACACTAACCCTAACTCATTAAATCCTAAACCCTAAACCCCGAAAAACCCTAAACACTAATTCCAAAAGCACGCTAAACCCTAAACTATAAACACTAAACGCTAAAAAACCCTAAACCCTAAACCCTAAACACTAAACCCTAAACAAGCCTAAACCCTAAAACCATTAACACTATACCCTAAACAACCCTAAACCCTTAACACTAAACATTATACCCTAAACCCTAAAACACTGTACAACCTTAAACCCTAAACCTTAAAATATCCTAAATCATAAATCCTGAACAACCCTAAACACTAAATCATAAACAACCCTAAAAAACCCTAAACAACTCTAAACGCTAAACCTAAACAACCCTAAATATTAAACAATCTTAAACGCTAAACCCTATACCCTAAACCTAAACCACCCTAAAACTTAAACAATCCTAAACCCTAAACCTTAAACCATAAACCCTAAATTTTAAACCATAAATCTAAGAATAACCATAACCCTAACCCTAACCCTAAACCTAAACCTAACCCTAACCCCAACCCTAACCTTAACCCCATAACCCTAACCCTAACCTTAAGCCTAACATAACCCCATAACCTTAACTCTAACCCTAACTCTAACCCTAATGCTAACCCTAACCCTAACCCTAACCCTAACCCTAACCTTAACCCCTTAACCATAATCCCTAAATCCTAAACCCTGAACAACCATAAATCCTAAACCCTGAACAACCCTAAATCATAAACCCTGAATAACCCTAAACACTAACCTCTAAACAACCCTAAACAACCCTAATCACTAAACCATAAACAACCCTAAACACTAAACCCTAAACAACCCTATACCTTAAACCTTAAACACTAAACCCTAAATAACCCTAAACCCTAAACCATTAACACTATACCCTAAACAACACTAAACACTAAACCCAAAGCAACCCTAAAACCTAAACCTTAAACACTAAACCTTAAACAACCCTAAACCCTAAACACTAAACCCTAAACAACCCTAAACTTTTAACCCTAAACACTATACCCTAAACAACCCTAAACCTTAAACAATCCTAAACTCTAAACCCTAAACTCGTAACCTAAACCCACCTAAATCTTAAACAATCCTAAACCCTAAACCTTAAACCCTAAACACTAAACCCTAAACCATAAACCTAACAATAACCATAACCCTAACCCTAACCCCTAACCCTTACCCTAACCCTAACCCTAACCCTAATCCTAACCCTAACCCTAACCCTAACCCTAAACCTAACCCTGACCCTAATCCTAACACTAACCCTATTTCTAATTCTAACCCTAAAACTAATCCTAAACTTAAACCAAACCCCCTAATAATAACCCTAACCCTAACACTAACCCTAACCCCTAACCCTAACCCTAACCCTAACCCTAACCTAACGCTAACCCTAACCCTTACCCTAACCCTAACACTAACCCCTAACCCTTACCCTAACCCTAACCCTAACCCTGACCATTACCCTAACCCTAACCCTAACCCTAACCCAAACCCTAACACTAACTGTAACCATAACACTAAACTCTAAACCCTAAACCTAATCTCCCCTAAACCTTATACAATCGTAAACCATAAACCTTAAACCCTAAACCCTAAATCTAACAATAAACCTAAACCTGACCCTAAATCTAACCCTAACCCTAACCCTAACCCTAAACCTAACCCTGACCCTAAACCTAACCCTAATCCTAACACTAACCATAACCCTAACCCTAGGCCTAACACTAACCTTAACCCTAACCCTAACCCTAAACCTAACCCTAACCCTAACCCTAACCCTAACCCTAACCCTAACCCTAACCCTAACCGTAACCATAATACTAAACTCTAAACCCTAAACCTAATCCACCCTAAACCTTAAACAATCCTAAACCATAAACCTTAAACCCTAAACCCTAAATCTAACAATAAACATAAACCTATCCCTTAATCTAACCCTAACCCTAACCCTAACCCTAAACCTAACCCTGACCCTAACCCTAACCCTAATCCTAACACTAACCATAACCCTAACCCTAACCCTAACCCTAACCCCTAACCCCTAACACTAACCCTGACCCTAACCCCTAACCCTAACCCTAACCCTAACCTAACCCTAACACTAACCCTAACCCTAACCATAACCCTAACCCTAACCCTATCCCTAAAATTAACCCTTACCCTAACACTAACACTAACCTTAACCCTAACCCTAACCTTAACCCTCACCCTAACCCTCACCCTAACCCTCACCCCAACCCTAAACCTAACCCTAACACTAACCCTAACACCCTAAATCCTAAACCCTAAACCCAGAAAAACTCTAAGCACTATTTCCAAAAGCACCCTAAACCCTAAACTCTAAACACTAAACGCTAAAAAACCCTAAACCCTAAACCCTAAACACTAAACCCTAAACAAGCCTAAACACTAAAACCATTAACACTATACCCTAAACAACCCTAAACCCTTAACCCTAAACATTATAGCCTAAACCCTAAAACACTATACATACTTAAACCCTAAACCTTAAAATATCCTAAATCATAAATCCTGAACAACCCTAAACACTAAATCATAAACAACCCTAAAAAAACATAATCAACTCTAAACGCTAAAACATAATCAACCCTAAACATTAAACAATCTTAAACGCTAAATCCTATACCCTAAACCTAAACCACCCTAAAACTTAAACAATCCTAAACCCTAAACCTTAAACCATAAACCCTAAATTTTAAACCATAAATCTAAGAATAACCATAACCCTAACCCTAACCCTAAACCTAAACCTAACCCTAACCCCAACCCTAACCTTAACCCCATAACCCTAACCCTAACCTTAAGCCTAACATAACCACATAACCCTAACCCTAACCCTCACCCTAACCCTAACCATAACCCTAACACTAACCCTAACCCTAACCCTAACCCCTAACTTCTAACCCTAACCCTAACCCTAACCCCTAACCCTAACCCTAACCCTAACCCTAACCTTACCCTAAACCTAACCCTAACCCTAACCCTAACCCTAACCCTAACCCTAACCCTAAACCTAACCTTAACCCTAACCCTAACCTTAACCCTAACACTAACCCTAACCCCTAACCCTTACCCTAACCCTAACCCTAACCCTAACCCTAACCTAACCCTAACCCTAACCTTAACCCTAATCCTAACCCTAACCCTAACCCTAACCCTAACCGTAACCATAACACTAAACTCTAAACCCTAAACCTAATCCACCCTAAACCTTTAACAATCCTAAACCATAAACCGTAGACCCTAAACCATAAATCTAACAATAAACCTAAACCTAACCCTAAATCTAACCCTAACCCTAAACCCTCCCTGACCCTAACCCTAACCCTAACCCTAACCCTAACCCTAAACCTAACCCTGACCCTAATCCTAACACTAAACCTATTTCTAATTCTAACCCTAACACTGATCCTAAACTTAAACCTAACCCCCTAATAATAACCCTAACCCTAACACTAACCCTAACCCTAACCCTAACCCTAACCTTAACCCTACCCTAACCCTAACCCTAACCCTAACCCAAACCCTAAAACTAACCCCCTAACTTTTACCCTAACCCTAACCCTAACCCTAACACTTACCATAACCCTAACCCTAACCCTAACCCAATCCCTAACCCTAACCCTAACCGTAACCATAACACTAAACTCTAAACCCTAAACCTAATCTACCCTAAACCTTAAACAATCCTAAACCATAAACCTTAAACCCTAAACCCTAAATCTAACAATAAACCTAAACCTAACCCTAAATCTAACCCTAACCCTATCCCTAACCCTAAACCTAACCCTGACCCTAACCCTAACCCTAATCCTAACACTAACCATAACCCTAACCCTAACACTAACCCTAACCTTAACCCTAACCCTAACCCTAACAATAACCCTAAACCTAACTCTAACCCTAACCCTAACCCTAACCGTAACCATAATACTAAACTTTAAACCCTAAACCTAATCCACCCTAAACCTTAAACAATCCTAAACCATAAACCTTAAACCCTAAACCCTAAATCTAACAATAAACCTAAACCTAACCCTAAATCTAACCCTAACCCTAACCCTAACCCTAAACCTAAACCTGACCCTAACCCTAACCCTAATCCTAACACTAATCATAACCCAAACACTAACCCTAACCCTAACCCTAAACCTAACCCTAAAACTCACACTATTCCTAATCCTAACACTAAACCCTAAACTTTAAATCTAATCCTAACCCTAACCCTACCCTTAACCCTAACCCTAACCCTATCCCTAAACCTAACACTGACCCTAATCCTAACACTAACCCTATTTCTAAATCTAACCCTAACACTAATCCTTAACTAAAACCTAACGCCCTAATAATAACCCTAACACTAAACCTAACCCTAACCCTAACCCTAACCGTAACCCTAACACTAACGCCTAACCCCTAACACTAACCCTAACCCTAACCCCTAACCCTAACCCTAACCCTAACCCTAACCCTAACCCTAACCCTAACCCTAACCCTAACCCTAACCCCAACCCTAACCCTAACCCTAACCCTATCCCTAACCCTAACCCTTACCCTAACACTAACACTAACCTTAACCCTAACCCTAACCTTAACCCTCACCCTAACCCTCACCTTAACCCTAAACCTAACCCTAACACTAACCCTAACACCCTAAATCCTAAACCCTAAACCCCGAAAAACCCTAAACACTAATTCCAAAAGCACCCTAAACCCTAAACTATAAACACTAAACGCTAAAAAACCCTAAACCCTAAACCCTAAACACTAAACCCTAAACAAGCCTAAACCCTAAAACCATTAACACTATACCCTAAACAACCCAAAACCCTTAACACTAAACATTATACCCTAAACCCTAAAACACTATACAACCTTAAACACTAAACCTTAAAATATCCTAAATCATAAATCCTGAACAACCCTACACAAAATCATAAACAACCCTAAAAAACCCTAAACAACTCTAAACGCTAAAACCTAAACAACCCTAACCATTAAACAATCTGAAACGCTAAATTCTATACCCTAAACCTAAACCACCCTAAAACTTAAACAATCCTAAATCCTAAACCTTAAACCATAAACCCTAAATTTTAAACAATAAATCTAAGAATAACCATAACCCTAACCCTAACCCTAAACCTAAACCTAACCCTAACCCCAACCCTAACCTTAACCCCATAACCCTAAACCTAACCTTAAGCCTAACATAACCCCATAACCCTAACTCTAACCCTAACTCTAACCCTAATGCTAACCCTAACCCTAACCCTAACTCTAACCCCTTAACCTTAATCCCTAAATCCTAAACCCTGAACAACCATAAATCCTAAACCCTGAACAACCCTAAATCATAAACCCTGAATAACCCTAAACACTAACCTCTAAACAACCCTAAACAACCCTAATCACTAAACCATAAACAACCCTAAACACTAAAACCTAAACAACCCTATACCTTAAAACTTAACACTAAACCCTAAATAACCCTAAACCCTAAACCATTAACACTATACCCTAAACAACACTAAACACTAAACCCAAAACAACCCTAAAACCTAAACCTTAAACACTAAACCTTAAATAACCCTAAACCCTAAACACTAAACCCTAAAGAACCCTAAACTTTTAACCCTAAACACTATACCCTAAACAACCCTAAACCTTAAACAATCCTAAACTCTAAACCCTAAACCCTTAACCTAAACCACCCTAAATCATAAACAATCCTAAACCCTAAACCTTAAACCATAAACACTAAACTCTAAACCCTAAACCTAACAATAACCATAACCCTAACCCTAACCCCTAACCCTTACCCTAACCCTAACCCTAACCCTAATCCTAAACCTAACCCTAACTCTAACCCTAACCCTAACCCTAACCCTAAACCTAACCCTAACCTTAACCCTAATCCTAACCCTAACCCTAACCCCAACCGTAACCCTAACCCTAAACCTAATCCTAATCCTAACCCTAACCCTAACCCTAACCCTAACCCTAACGCTAACCCTATCCCTAACCCTAAACCTAATCCTAACCCTAATCTTAACCCTAATCCTTACCCTAACCCTAACCCTAACCGTAACCATAACACTAAACTCTAAACCCTAAACCTAATCCACCCTAAACCTTAAACAATCCTAAACCATAAACCTTAGACCCTAAATCCTAAATCTAACAATAAACCTAAACCTAACCCTAAATCTAACCCTAACCCTAACCCTAACCCTGAACCCTGCCTGACCCTAACCCTAACCCTAACCCTAAACCTAACCCTGACCCTAATCCTAACACTAACCCTATTTCTAATTCTAACCCTAACACAAATCATAAACTTAAACCTAACCCCCTAATTATAACCCTAACCCTTTCACTAACCCTAACCCTTAAACCTAACCCTAACCCTAACCCTAACCCTAACCTAACCCTAACCCTAACCCTAACCCTAACCCTAACCTAACCCTAACCCTAACCCTAACCCTAACACAAACCCTAACACTAACCCCCTAACTTTTACCCTAACCCTAACCCTAACCCTAAACCTAACCCTTACCATAACCCTAACCCTAAACCTAACTCCATCCCTAACTCTAACCCTAACCTTAACCATAACACTAAACTCTAAACCCTAAACCTTATCCACCCTAAACTTTAAACAATCCTAAACCATAAACCTTAAACCCTAAACCCTAAATCTAACAATAAACCTAAACCTAACCCTAAATCTAACCCTAAAGATATCCCTAACCCTAAACCTAACCCTGACCCTAACCCTAACTCTAATCCTAACACTAACCATAACCCTAACCCTAACACTAACCCTAACCATAACCCTAACCCTAACCCTAACCCTAACCCTAACTCTAACCCTAACCCTAACCATAACCGTAACCATAATAATAAACTCTAAACCCTAAACCTAATCCACCCTTAAACTTAAACAATCCTAAACCATAAACCTTAAACCCTAAACCCTAAATCTAACAATAAACCTAAACCTAACCCTAAATCTAACCCTAACACTAACCCTAACCCTAAACATAAACCTTACCCTAACCCTAATCCTAATCCTAACACTAATCATAACCCAAACACTAACCCTAAACCTAACCCTAAACCTAACCCTAAACCTCACACTATCCCTAATCCTAACACTAAACCCTAAACTTTAATTCTAACCCTAACTTTAACCCTACCCTTAACCCTAACCCTAACCATATTTCTAAACCTAACCCTGACCCTAATCCTAACACTAACCCTATTTCTAATTCTAACCCTAACACTCATCCTAAACTAAAACCTAACACCCTAATAATAACCCTAACACTAAACCTAACCCTAACCCTAACCCTAACCCTAACCCTAACACTAACCCCTAACCCCTAACACTAACCCTAACCCAAACCCCTAACCCTAACCCTAACCCTAACCCTAACCTTAACCCTAACCCTAACCCTAACCATAAACCTATCCCTAACCCTAACCCTTATTCTAACACTAACACTAACATTAACCCTAACCCTAACCTTAACCCTCACCCTAACCCTCACCTTAACCCTAAACCTAACCCTAACACTAACCCTAACTCCCTAAATTTTAAACCCTAAACCCCGAAAAACCCTAAACACTAATTCCAAAAGCACGCTAAACCCTAAACTATAAACACTAAACGCTAAAAAACCCTAAACCCTAAACACTAAACCCTAAACAAGCCTAAACCCTAAAACCATTAACACTATACCCTAAACAACCCTAAACCCTTAACACTAAACATTATACCCTAAACCCTAAAACACTGTACAACCTTAAACCCTAAACCTTAAAATATCCTAAATCATAAATCCTGAACAACCCTAAACACTAAATCATAAACAACCCTAAAAAACCCTAAACAACTCTAAACGCTAAACCTAAACAACCCTAAACATTAAACAATCTTAAACGCTAAACCCTATACCCTAAACCTAAACCACCCTAAAACTTAAACAATCCTAAACCCTAAACCTTAAACCATAAACCCTAAATTTTAAACCATAAATCTAAGAATAACCATAACCCTAACCCTAACCCTAAACCTAAACCTAACCCTAACCCCAACCCTAACCTTAACCCCATAACCCTAACCCTAACCTTAAGCCTAACATAACCCCATAAACTTAACTCTAACCCTAACTCTAACCCTAATGCTAACCCTAACCCTAACCCTAACCCTAACCCTAACCTTAACCCCTTAACCTTAATCCCTAAATCCTAAACCCTGAACAACCATAAATCCTAAACCCTGAACAACCCTAAATCATAAACCCTGAATAACCCTAAACACTAACCTCTAAACAACCCTAAACAACCCTAATCACTAAACCATAAACAACCCTAAACACTAAACCCTAAACAACCCTATACCTTAAACCTTAAACACTAAACCCTAAATAACCCTAAACCCTAAACCATTAACACTATACCCTAAACAACACTAAACACTAAACCCAAAGCAACCCTAAAACCTAAACCTTAAACACTAAACCTTAAACAACCCTAAACCCTAAACACTAAACCCTAAACAACCCTAAACTTTTAACCCTAAACACTATACCCTAAACAACCCTAAACCTTAAACAATCCTAAACTCTAAACCCTAAACTCGTAACCTAAACCAACCTAAATCTTAAACAATCCTAAACCCTAAACCTTAAACCCTAAACACTAAACCCTAAACCATAAACCTAACAATAACCATAACCCTAACCCTAACCCCTAACCCTTACCCTAACCCTAACCCTAACCCTAATCCTAACCCTAACCCTAACCCTAACCCTAACCCTAACCCTAACCCTAACCCTAACCCTAACCCTAACCCTAAACCTAATCCTAACCCTAAACTTAACCCTAATCCTAACCCTAACCCTAACCCTAACCCTAACCGTAACCATAACACTAAACTCTAAACCCTAAACCTAATCCACCCTAAACTTTAAACAATCCTAAACCATAAACCTTAAACCCTAAACCCTAAATCTAACAATAAACCTAAACCTAACCCTAAATCTAACCCTAAAGATATCCCTAACCCTAAACCTAACCCTGACCCTAACCCTAACTCTAATCCTAACACTAACCATAACCCTAACCCTAACACTAACCCTAACCATAACCCTAACCCTAACCCTAACCCTAACCCTAACTCTAACCCTAACCCTAACCATAACCGTAACCATAATAATAAACTCTAAACCCTAAACCTAATCCACCCTTAAACTTAAACAATCCTAAACCATAAACCTTAAACCCTAAACCCTAAATCTAACAATAAACCTAAACCTAACCCTAAATCTAACCCTAACACTAACCCTAACCCTAAACATAAACCTTACCCTAACCCTAATCCTAATCCTAACACTAATCATAACCCAAACACTAACCCTAAACCTAACCCTAAACCTAACCCTAAACCTCACACTATCCCTAATCCTAACACTAAACCCTAAACTTTAATTCTAACCCTAACTTTAACCCTACCCTTAACCCTAACCCTAACCATATTTCTAAACCTAACCCTGACCCTAATCCTAACACTAACCCTATTTCTAATTCTAACCCTAACACTCATCCTAAACTAAAACCTAACACCCTAATAATAACCCTAACACTAAACCTAACCCTAACCCTAACCCTAACCCTAACCCTAACACTAACCCCTAACCCCTAACACTAACCCTAACCCAAACCCCTAACCCTAACCCTAACCCTAACCCTAACCTTAACCCTAACCCTAACCCTAACCATAAACCTATCCCTAACCCTAACCCTTATTCTAACACTAACACTAACATTAACCCTAACCCTAACCTTAACCCTCACCCTAACCCTCACCTTAACCCTAAACCTAACCCTAACACTAACACTAACACCCTAAATCCTAAACACTAAACCCCGAAAAACCCTAAACACTAATTCCAAAAGCACGCTAAACCCTAAACTATAAACACTAAACGCTAAAAAACCCTAAACCCTAAACACTAAACCCTAAACAAGCCTAAACCCTAAAACCATTAACACTATACCCTAAACAACCCTAAACCCTTAACACTAAACATTATACCCTAAACCCTTAAACACTGTACAACCTTAAACCCTAAACCTTAAAATATCCTAAATCATAAATCCTGAACAACCCTAAACACTAAATCATAAACAACCCTAAAAAACCCTAAACAACTCTAAACGCTAAACCTAAACAACCCTAAACATTAAACAATCTTAAACGCTAAACCCTATACCCTAAACCTAAACCACCCTAAAACTTAAACAATCCTAAACCCTAAACCTTAAACCATAAACCCTAAATTTTAAACCATAAATCTAAGAATAACCATAACCCTAACCCTAACCCTAAACCTAAACCTAACCCTAACCCCAACCCTAACCTTAACCCCATAACCCTAACCCTAACCTTAAGCCTAACATAACCCCATAACCTTAACTCTAACCCTAACTCTAACCCTAATGCTAACCCTAACCCTAACCCTAACCCTAACCCTAACCTTAACCCCTTAACCTTAATCCCTAAATCCTAAACCCTGAACAACCATAAATCCTAAACCCTGAACAACCCTAAATCATAAACCCTGAATAACCCTAAACACTAACCTCTAAACAACCCTAAACAACCCTAATCACTAAACCATAAACAACCCTAAACACTAAACCCTAAACAACCCTATACCTTAAACCTTAAACACTAAACCCTAAATAACCCTAAACCCTAAACCATTAACACTATACCCTAAACAACACTAAACACTAAACCCAAAGCAACCCTAAAACCTAAACCTTAAACACTAAACCTTAAACAACCCTAAACCCTAAACACTAAACCCTAAACAACCCTAAACTTTTAACCCTAAACACTATACCCTAAACAACCCTAAACCTTAAACAATCCTAAACTCTAAACCCTAAACTCGTAACCTAAACCAACCTAAATCTTAAACAATCCTAAACCCTAAACCTTAAACCCTAAACACTAAACCCTAAACCATAAACCTAACAATAACCATAACCCTAACCCTAACCCCTAACCCTTACCCTAACCCTAACCCTAACCCTAATCCTAACCCTAACCCTAACCCTAACCCTAACCCTAACCCTAACCCTAACCCTAACCTTAACCCTAACCCTAAACCTAATCCTAACCCTAAACTTAACCCTAATCCTAACCCTAACCCTAACCCTAACCCTAACCGTAACCATAACACTAAACTCTAAACCCTAAACCTAATCCACCCTAAACCTTAAACAATCCTAAACCATAAACTTTAGACCCTAAATCCTAAATCTAACAATAAACCTAAACCTAACCCTAAATCTAAACCTAACCCTAATCCTAAACCTAAACCCTCCCTGACCCTAACCCTAACCCTAACCCTAACCCTAACCCTGAACCTAATCCTGACCCTAATCCTAACACTAACCCTATTTCTAATTCTAACCCTAACACTATTCCTAAACTTAAACCTAACGCCCTAATAATAACCCTAACCCTAACACTAACACTAACCCCTAACCCTAACCCTAACCCTAACCCTAACCCTAACCTAACCCTAACCCTAACCCTAACCCTAACCCTAACAATAACCCCCTAACTTTTACCCTAACCCTAACCCTACTATTAACCCTAACCTTAACCGTAATCCTAACCCTAACCCTAACCCTAACCCTAACCCTAACTCTAACCCTAACCCTAACCCTAACCGTAACCATAATACTAAAGTCTAAACCCTAAACCTAATCTACCCTAAACCTTAAACAATCCTAAACCTTAAACCTTAAACCCTAAACCCTAAATCTAACAATAAACCTAAACCTAACCCTAAATCTAACCCTAACCCTAACCCTAACCCTAAACCTAAACCTGACCCTAACCCTAACCCTAATAATAACACTAATCATAACCCAAACACTAAACCTAACCCTAACTCTAAACCTAACCCTAAACCTTACACTATCCCTAATCCTAACACTAAACCCTAAACTTTAAATCTAACCCTAACCCTAACTCTAGCCTTAACCCTAACCCTAACCATATCCCTAAACCTAACCCTGACCCTAATCCTAACACTAACCCTATTTCTAATTCTAACCCTAACACTAATCCTAAACTAAAACCTAACACCCTAATAATAACCCTAACACTAAACCTAACCCTAACCCTAACCCTAACCCTAACCCTAACACTAACCCCTAACCCCTAACACTAAACCTAACCCAAACCCCTAACCCTAACCCTAACCCTAACCCTAACCTTAACCCTAACCCTAACCCTAACCATAAACCTATCCCTAACCCTAACCCTTATTCTAACACTAACACTAACATTAACCCTAACCCTAACCTTAACCCTCACCCTAACCCTCACCTTAACCCTAAACCTAACCCTAACACTAACCCTAACTCCCTAAATCCTAAACCCTAAACCCCGAAAAACCCTAAACACTAATTCCAAAAGCACGCTAAACCCTAAACTATAAACACTAAACGCTAAAAAACCCTAAACCCTAAACCCTAAACACTAAACCCTAAACAAGCCTAAACCCTAAAACCATTAACACTATACCCTAAACAACCCTAAACCCTTAACACTAAACATTATACCCTAAACCCTAAAACACTGTACAACCTTAAACCCTAAACCTTAAAATATCCTAAATCATAAATCCTGAACAACCCTAAACACTAAATCATAAACAACCCTAAAAAACCCTAAACAACTCTAAACGCTAAACCTAAACAACCCTAAACATTAAACAATCTTAAACGCTAAACCCTATACCCTAAACCTAAACCACCCTAAAACTTAAACAATCCTAAACCCTAAACCTTAAATCATAAACCCTAAATTTTAAACCATAATTCTAAGAATAACCATAACCCTAACCCTAACCCTAAACCTAAACCTAACCCTAACCCCAACCCTAACCTTAACCCCATAACCCTAACCCTAACCTTAAGCCTAACATAACCCCATAACCTTAACTCTATCCCTAACTCTAACCCTAATGCTAACCCTAACCCTAACCCTAACCCTAACCTTAACCCCTTAACCATAATCCCTAAATCCTAAACCCTGAACAACCATAAATCCTAAACCCTGAACAACCCTAAATCATAAACCCTGAATAACCCTAAACACTAACCTCTAAACAACCCTAAACAACCCTAATCACTAAACCATAAACAACCCTAAACACTAAACCCTAAACAACCCTATACCTTAAACCTTAAACACTAAACCCTAAATAACCCTAAACCCTAAACCATTAACACTATACCCTAAACAACACTAAACACTAAACCCAAAGCAACCCTAAAACCTAAACCTTAAACACTAATCCTTAAACAACCCTAAACCCTAAACACTAAACCCTAAACAACCCTAAACTTTTAACCCTAAACACTATACCCTAAACAACCCTAAACCTTAAACAATCCTAAACTCTAAACCCTAAACTCGTAACCTAAACCCACCTAAATCTTAAACAATCCTAAACCCTAAACCTTAAACCCTAAACACTAAACCCTAAACCATAAACCTAACAATAACCATAACCCTAACCCTAACCCCTAACCCTTACCCTAACCCTAACCCTAACCCTAATCCTAACCCTAACCCTAACCCTAACCCTAACCCTAACCCTAACCCTAACCCTAACCCTAAACCTAATCCTAACCCTAAACTTAACCCTAATCCTAACCCTAACCCTAACCCTAACCCTAACCCTAACCGTAACCATAACACTAAACTCTAAACCCTAAACCTAATCCACCCTAAACCTTAAACAATCCTAAACCATAAACTTTAGACCCTAAATCCTAAATCTAACAATAAACCTAAACCTAACCCTAAATCTAAACCTAACCCTAATCCTAAACCTAAACCCTCCCTGACCCTAACCCTAACCCTAACCCTAACCCTAACCCTGAACCTAATCCTGACCCTAATCCTAACACTAACCCTATTTCTAATTCTAACCCTAACACTATTCCTAAACTTAAACCTAACGCCCTAATAATAACCCTAACCCTAACACTAACACTAACCCCTAACCCTAACCCTAACCCTAACCCTAACCCTAACCTAACCCTAACCCTAACCCTAACCCTAACCCTAACACTAACCCCCTAACTTTTACCCTAACCCTAACCCTACTATTAACCCTAACCTTAACCGTAATCCTAACCCTAACCCTAACCCTAACCCTAACCCTAACTCTAACCCTAACCCTAACCCTAACCGTAACCATAATACTAAAGTCTAAACCCTAAACCTAATCTACCCTAAACCTTAAACAATCCTAAACCTTAAACCTTAAACCCTAAACCCTAAATCTAACAATAAACCTAAACCTAACCCTAAATCTAACCCTAACCCTAAACCTAACCCTAAACCTAAACCTGACCCTAACCCTAACCCTAATAATAACACTAATCATAACCCAAACACTAAACCTAACCCTAACTCTAAACCTAACCCTAAACCTTACACTATCCCTAATCCTAACACTAAACCCTAAACTTTAAATCTAACCCTAACCCTAACTCTAGCCTTAACCCTAACCCTAACCATATCCCTAAACCTAACCCTGACCCTAATCCTAACACTAACCCTATTTCTAATTCTAACCCTAACACTAATCCTAAACTAAAACCTAACCCCCTAATAATAACCCTAACACTAAACCTAACCCTAACCCTAACCCTAACCCTAACACTAACCCCTAACCCCTAACACTAACCCTAACCCAAACCCCTAACCCTAACCCTAACCCTAACCCTAACCTTAACCCTAACCCTAACCCTAACCATAAACCTATCCCTAACCCTAACCCTTACCCTAACACTAACACTAACCTTAACCCTAACCCTAACCTTAACCCTCACATTAACCCTCACCTTAACCTTAAACCTAACCCTAACACTAACCCTAACACCCTAAATCCTAAACCCTAAACCCCGAAAAACCCTAAACACTAATTCCAAAAGCACCCTAAACCCTAAACTATAAACACTAAACGCTAAGAAACCCTAAACCCTAAACCCTAAACACTAAACCCTAAACAAGCCTAAACCCTAAAACCATTAACACTATACCCTAAACAATCCTAAACCCTTAACCCTAAACATTATACCCTAAACCCTAAAACACTATACAACCTTAAACCCTAAACCTTAAAATATCTTAAATCATAAATACTGAACAACCCTAAACACTAAATTATAAACAACCCTAAAAAACCCTAAACAACTCTAAACGCTAAATCCTAAACAACCCTAACCATTAAACAATCTTAAACGCTAAATTCTATACCCAAAACCTAAACCACCCTAAAACTTAAACAATCCTAAACCCTAAACCTTAAACCATAAGCCCTAAATTTTAAACCATAAATCTAAGAATAACCATAACCCTATCACTAACCCTAAACCTAAACCTAACCCTAACCCCAACCCTAACCTTAACCCCATAACCCTAACCCTAACCTTAAGCCTAACATAACCCCATAACCCTAACTCTAACCCTAACTCTAACCCTAATGTTAACCCTAACCCTAACCCTAACCCAAACCCTAACCCCTTAAGCTTAATCCCTAAATCCTAAACCCTGAACAACCATAAATCCTAAACCCTGAACAACCCTAAATCATAAACCCTGAATAACCCTAAACTCTAACCTCTAAACAACCCTAAACAACCCTAATCACTAAACCATAAACAACACTAAACACTAAACCCTAAACAACCCTATACCCTAAACTTTAAACACTAAACCCTAAATAACCCTAAACCCTAAACCATTAACACTATACCCTAAACAACACTAAACACTAAACCCAATACAACCCTAAAACCTAAACCTTAAACAATAAACCTTAAACAACCCTAAACCCTAAACACTAAACCCTAAACAACCCTAAACTTTTAACCCTAAACAATATACCCTAAACAACCCTAAACCTTAAACAATCCTAAACTCTAAACCCTAAACCCTTAAACTAAACCACCCTAAATCTTAAAAAATCCTAAACCCTAAACCTTAAACCCTAAACACTAAACCCTAAACCCTAAACCTAACAATAACCATAACCCTAACCCTAACACCTAACCCTTACCCTAACCCTAACCCTAACCCTAATCCTAACCCTAACCCTAACCCTAACCCTAACCCTAACGCTAACCCTAACCCTAACCCTAACCCTAACCCTAAACCTAATCCTAACCCAAACCTTAACCCTAATCCTAACCCTAACCCTAACCCTAACCCTAACCGTAATCATAACACTAAACTCTAAACCCTAAACCTAATCCACCCTAAACCTTAAACAATCCTAAACCATAAACCTTAGACCCTAAATCCTAAATCTAACAATAAACCTAAACCTAACCCTAAATCTAACCCTAACCCTAACCCTAACCCTAAACCCTCACTGACACTAACCCTAACCCTAACCCTAACCCTAATTCTAAACCTAACCCTGACCCTAATCCTAACACTAACCCTATTTCTAATTCTAACCCTAACACTAATCCTAAACTTAAACCTAACCCCCTAATAATAACCCTAACCCTAACACTAACCCTAACCCCTAACCCTAACCCTAACCCTAACCCTAACCCTAACCCTAACCCTAACCCAAACCCTAACACTAACGCCCTAACTTTTACCCTAACCCTAATCCTAACCCTAACCCTAACCAGTACCATAAACCTAACCCTAACCGTAACCCCATCCCTAACCCTAACCCTAACCCTAACCCTAACCCTAACCCTAACCCTAACCCTAAACCTAACGCTGACCCTAATCCTAACACTAACCCTATTTCTAATTCTAACCCTAACACTAATCCTAAACGTAAACCTAACCCCCTAATAATAACCCTAACACTAACACTAACCCTAACCCCTAACCTTAACCCTAACCCTAACCCTAAACCTAACCCTAACACTAACCCCTAACCCTTACCCTAACCCTAACCCTAACCCTAACCCTAACCATTACCCTAACCCTAACCCTAACCCTAACCTAACCCTAACCCTAACCCTAACACTAAACGTAACCATAACACTAAACTCTAAACCCTAAACCTAATCCACCCTAAACCTTAAACAATCCTAAACCATAAACCTTAAACCCTAAACCCTAAATCTAACAATAAACCTAAACCTGACCCTAAATCTAACCCTAACCCTAACCCTAACCCTAAACCTAACCCTGACCCTAACCCTAACCCTAATCCTAACACTAACCATAACCCTAACCCTAACCCTAACCCTAACCTTAACCCTAACCCTAACCCTAACCCTAACCCTAACCCTAACCCTAACTCCTTAACCTTAATCCCTAAATCCTATTCCCTGAACAACCATAAATCTTAAACCCTGAATAACCCTAAACACTAACCTCTAAACAACCCTAAACAACCCTAATCACTAAACCATAATCAAACCTAAACACTAAACCCTAAACAACCCTATACCCTAAACCTTAAACACTAAACCCTAAATAACCCTAAACCCTAAACCATTAACACTATACCCTAAACAACACTAAACATTAACCCAAAACCACCCTAAAACCTAAACCTTAAACACTAAAACTTAAAAAAACCTAAACACTAAACACTAAAGCCTAAACAACCCTAAACTTTTAACCCTAAACACTATACCTTAAACAACCCTAAACTTTAAACAATCCTAAAGTCTAAACCCTAAACCCTTAACCTAAACCACCCTAAATCTTAAACAATCCTAAACCCTAAACCTTAAACCCTAAACACTAAACCCTAAACCCTAATCCTAACACTAACCATAACCCTAACCCTTACCCTAACCCTAACCCTAACCCTAATCCTAACCCTAACCCTAACCCTAACCCTAACCCTAACCCTAATTCTAACCCTAACTCTAAACCTAATCCTAACCCTAACCTTAACCCTAATCCTAACCCTAACCCTAACCCTAACCCTAACCGTCACCATAACACTAAACTCTAAACCCTAAACCTAATCCACCCTAAACCTTAAACAATCCTAAACCATAAACCTTAGACCCTAAATCCTAAATCTAAGAATAAAACTAAACCTAAACCTAAATCTAACCCTAACCCTAACCCTAACCCTAAACCCTCCCTGACCCTAACCCTAACCCTAACCCTAACCCTAACCCTAACCCTAAACCTAACCCTGACCCTAATCCTAACACTAACCCTATTTCTAATTCTAACCCTAACACTAATCCTAAACTTAAACCTAACTCCCTAATAATAACCCTAACCCTAACACTAACCCTAACCCCTAACCTTAACCCTAACCCTAAGCCTAACCCTAACCCTAACACTAACCCCTAACCCTTACCCTAACCCTAACCCTAACCCTAACCCTAACCATTACCCTAACCCTAACCCTAACCCTAACCCTAACACTAACCGTAACCATAACACTAAACTCTAATTCCTAAAACTAATCCACCCTAAACCTTAAACAATCCTAAACCATAAACCTTAAACCCTAAACCCTAAATCTAACAATAAACCTAAACCTAACCCTAAATCTAACCCTAACCCTAACCCTAACCCTAAACCTAACCCTGACCCTAACCCTAACCCTAATCCTAAAACTAACCATAACCCTAACCCTAAACCTAACCCTAACCTTAACCCTAACCCTAACCCTAACCCTAACCCTAACCCTAACCTTAACCCTAACCCTAACCCCTTAACCTTAATCCCTAAATCCTAAACCCTGAACAACCATAAATCCTAAACGCTGAACAACCCTAAATCATAAACCCTGAATTACCCTAAACACTAACCTCTAAACAACCCTAAACAACCCTAATCACTAAACCATAAACAACCCTAAACACTAAACCCTAAACAACCCTATACCCTAAACCTTAAACACTAAACCCTAAATAACCCTAAACCCTAAACCATTAACACTATACCCTAAACAACACTAAACACTAAACCCAAAACAACCCTAAAACCTAAACCTTAAACACTAAACCTTAAACAACCCTAAACCCTAAACAGTAAACCCTAAACAACCCTAAACTTTTAACCCTAAACACTATACCCTAAACAACCCTATACCTTAAACAATCCTAAACTCTAAACCCTAAACCCTTAACCTAAACCACCCTAAATCTTAAACAATCCTAAACCCTAAACCTTAAACCCTAAACACCAAACCCTAAACCCTAAACCTAACAATAACCATAACCCTAACCCTAACCCCTAACCCTTACCCTAACCCTAACCCTAACCCTAATCCTAACCCTAACCCTAACCATAACCCTAACCCTAACCCTAACCTTAACCCTAAACCTAATCCTAACCCGTACCCTAACCCTAACTTTAACTTTAACCCTAATCCTAACACCAAACCCTAAACCCTAAACCTAACCCTAACCCTAAAATAAACTTTAAATCCTCAACCTAATCTACCCTAAACCTTAAACAATCCTAAACCCTAAACCCTGAACCCTAAACCTAACCGTAACCCTAACCCTAACACTAACCATAACCTTAACACTAAATTGTAAACCCTAAATTTAATTTACGATAAACCTTAAACAATCTTAAACCCTAAACCTTAAACCTTAAACCTAACAATTACCATAACCCTAACCCTAATCCTAACCCAAACCCTAACCCTAAACGTAACCCTAACACTAAACCTAACCCTAACTCTAACCCTAACCCTAAACCTAACACTAACACTAAACGTAGTCCTAACCCTAACCCTAACCCTAAACCTGACCCTAACCCTAACCCTAACCCTAACCCTAATCCTAACTATAACCCTAATCCTAACAATAAGCCTAAACTTAACCCTAACCCTAACCCTAAACCTAACACTAACCTTAACCCTAACCCTAACGCTAACCCTAACAGTAATCCCTAAACCCTAAACCTAACCCTAACGATATCCCAAACACAAAACTCTAAACCCTAAAAATAATCCACCCTAAACCTTAAACAATCCTAAAACCTAAACCTTTACCCTAAACCCTAAACCCTAAACCTAACAATATCCCTGACCCTAAACGTAACCCTAAACCTAACCCTATCCCTAACCCTAATCCGAACACTAAACCCTAAACCCTAAACCTAACCCTAACCTTAACACTAAACTCTAAACCCTAAACCTAATCTACCCTAAACCTTAAACAATCCTAAACCCAAAACCTTAGACCCTAAAGACTAAACCCTAAACCTAACAATAAACCTAACCCTAACCCTAACCCTAACCCTAACCTTAAACCTAACCCTAAACATAACCCTATCCCTAAACCTAAACCTAACCTTAAGCCTAACCGTAAACCTAACCCTAAACCTAAACCTAACCTTAACCCTAACCCTAACCCTAAACCTAACAATAAACATAATCATAACCCTTACCCTAACCCTAACCCTAACCCTAACCGTAACCCTAACCCTAACCCTAACCGTAACACTAACTCTAACCCTAAACCTAACCCTAACCCTAACCCTAACCCTAACCTTAACCCTAACCATAACCCTAACCCTAAACCTAACCCTAACCCTAACCCAAACCTTAACCCTAAACCTAACCCTAACCCTAACCGTAACCATAACACTAAACTCTAAACCCTAAACCTAATCCACCCTAAACCTTAAACAATCCTAAACCACAAACCTTAAACCCTAAACCCTAAATCTAACAATAAACCTAAACCTAACCCTAAATCTAACCCTAACCCTAACCCTAACACTAAACCTAATCCTAACACTAACCATAACCAAACACTAACCCTAACCCTAACCCTAAACCTAACCCTAACCCTAAACCTCACACTAACCCTAATCCTAACACTAAACCTTAAACTTTAAATCTAACCCTAACCCTAACCCTACCCCTAACCCTAACCCTAACCCTATCCCTAAACCTAACCCTGACCCTAATCCTAACACTAACCCTATTTCTAATTCTAACCCTAACACTAATCCTAAATTTAAACCTAACTCCCTAATAATAACCCTAACCCTAAACCTAACCCTAACCCTAACCCTAACCCTGACCCTAACCTAAACCCTAACCCCCCAACCCTAACCTTAACCCTAACCCTAACCCTAAACGTATCTCTAACCCTAACCCTAACCGTAACTCTAACCCTAACCCTAACACTAACCCTAACCCTAACCGTAACACTAACCCTAACCCTAACCCTAACCCTAACCCTAACCCTAACCATAACCATAACACTAAACTCTAAACCCTAAACCTAATCCACCCTAAAACTTAAACAATATTAAACCATAAACCTTAAACCCTAAACCCTAAATCTAACAATAAACCTAAACTTAACCCTAAATCTAACACTAACCCTAACCGTAAACCTAAACCTACCCCTGACCCTAATCCAAAGCCTAATCCTAAATATAACCATAACCCAAACAAAGATTAACCCTAACCCTAAACCTAACCTTAACCCTAAACCTCACACCTACCCTATCCCTAACCCTAACCCTAACCCTAACACTAACCCTAACCCTAACCCTAACACTATCCCTAACACTTACCCTTACCCTAACACTAACACTAACATTAACCCTAACCCTAACCTTAACCCTCACCCTAACCCTCACCCTAACCCTAAACCTAACCGTAAAACCCTAAATCCTAAACCCTAAACGCAGAAAAACCCTAAACACTAATTCCAAAAGCACCCTAAACCCTAAACACTAAACGCTAAAAAAACCTAAACCCTAAACTCTAAACACTAAACCCTAAACTAGCCTAAACCCTAAAACCATTAACACTATACCCTAAACAACCCTAAACTCTTAACCCTAAACATTATAGCCTAAACCCTAAAATACTATACAACCTTAAACCCTAAACCTTAAAATATCCTAAACCATAAATCCTGAACAACCCTAAACACTAAATCATAAACAACCCTAAAAAAACCTAAACAACTCTAAACGCTAAAACATAAACAACCCTAAACATTAAACAATCTTAAACGCTAAACCCTATACCCTAAACCTAAACCACCCTAAAACTTAAACAATCCTAAACCCTAAACCTTAAACCATAAACCCTAAATTTTAAACCATAAATCTAAGAATAACCATAACCCTAACCCTAACCCTAAACCTAAACCTAACCCTAACCCCAACCCTAACCTTAACCCCATAACCCTAACCCTAACCTTAAGCCTAACATAACCACATAACCCTAACCCTAACCCTCACCCTAACCCTAACCCTAACCCTAACCCTAACCCGAACCCTAACCCTAACCCCTAACCCCTAACACTAACCCGAACCCTAACCCCTATCCCTAACCCTAACCCTAACCCTAAATTTACGCTAACCCTAACCCTAACCCTAACCCTAACCCTAACCCTAACCCTAAACCTAACCTTAAACCTAAACCTAACCTTAACCCTAACCTTAACCCTAACCCCTAACCATTACCCTAACCCTAACCCTAACCCTAACCCTAACCCTAAACCTAACCCTAACCCTAACCCTAACCCTAACCGTAACCCTAACTCTAACCCTAACCCTAACCCTAACCCTAAACCTAACCCTAACCCTAACCTTAACCCTAATCCTAACCCTAACCCTAACCCTAATCCTAACCGTAACCCTAACACTAAACTCTAAACCCTAAACCTAATCCACCCTAAACCTTAAAAAATCCTAAACCATAAACCGTAGACCCTAAACCTTAATCTAACAATAAACCTAAACCTAACCCTAAATCTAACCCTAACCCTAAACCCTCCCTGACCCTAACCCTAACCCTAACCCTAACCCTAACCCTAACCCTAAACCTAACCCTGACCCTAATCCTAACACTAAACCTATTTCTAATTCTATCCCTAACACTAATCCTAAACTTAAACCTAACCCCCTAATAATAACCCTAACCATAACACTAACCCTAACCCCTAACCCTAACACTAACCCTAACCCTAACCTAACCCTAACCCTAACCCTAACCCTAACCCAAACCCTAACACTAACCCCCTAACTTTTACCCTAACCCTAAACCTAACCCTAACCCTAACTCTTACCATAACCCTAACCCTAACCCTAACCCCATCCCTAACCCTAACCCTAACCGTAACCATAACACTAAACTCTAAACCCTAAACCTAATCCACCCTAAATCTTAAACAATCCTAAACCCTAAACCTTAAACCCTAAACACTAAACCCTATAACCTAAACCTAACAATAACCATAACCCTAACCCTAACCCCTAACCCTTACCCTAACCCTAACCCTAACCCTAATCCTAACCATAACCCTAACCCTAACCCTAATCCTAACCATAACCCTAACCCTAACCCTAACCATAACCCTAACACTAACCCTAACCTTAACCCTAATCCTAACCCTAACCCTAACCCTATCCATTACCCTAACCCTAACCCTAACCCTAACCCTAACCCTAACACTAACCGTAACCATAACACTAAACTCTAAACCCTAAACCTAATCCACCCTAAATTTTAAACAATCCTAAACCATAAACCGTAGACCCTAAACCCTAAATCTAACATTAAACCTAAACCTAACCCTAAATCTAACCCTAACCCTAAACCCTCCCTGACCCTAACCCTAACCCTAACCCTAACCCTAACCATAACCCTAACCCCTAACCCTAACCCTAACCCTAACCCTAACCTAACCCAAACCCTAACCCTAACCCTAACCCAAACCGTAACACTAACCCCCTAACTTTTACCATAACCCTAACCCTAACCCTAACCTTTACCATAACCCTAACCCTAACCCTAACCCCATCCCTAACCCTAACCCTAACTGTAACCATAACACTAAACTCTAAACCCTAAACCTAATCCACCCTAAACCTTAAACAATCCTAAACCATAAACCTTAAACCCTAAACCCTAAATCTAACAATAAACCTAAACCTAACCGTAAATCTAACCCTAACCCTATCCCTAACCCTAAACCTAACACTGACCCTAACCCTAACCCTAATACTAACACTAACCATAACCCTAACCCTAACCCTAACCGTAACCATAATACTAAACTCTAAACCCTAAACCTAATCCACCCTAAACCTTAAACAATCCTAAACCATAAACTTTAAACCCTAAACCCAAAATCTAACAATAAACCTAAACCTAACCCTAAATCTAACCCTAACCCTAACCCTAACACTAACCTAAACCTGACCCTAACCCTAACCCGAATCCTAACACTAATCATAACCCAAACACTAACCCTAACCCTAACCCTAAACCTAACCCTAAACCTCACACTATCCCTAATCCTAACACTAAACCCTAAATTTTAAATCTAATCCTAACCCTAACCCTACCCTTAACCCTAACCCTAACCCTATACCTAAACCTAACCCTGACCCTAATCCTAACACTAACCCTATTTCTAATTCTAACCCTAACACTAATCCTTAACTAAAACCTAACCCCCTAATAATAACCCTAACACTAAACCTAACCCTAACCCTAACCCTAACCCTAACACTAACCCCTAACCCCTAACACTAACCCTAACCCTAACCCCTAACCCTAACCCTAACCCTAACCCTAACCCTAACCTTAACCCTAACCCTAACCCTATCCCTAACCCTAACCCTTACCCTAACACTAACACTAACCTTAACCCTAACCCTAACCTTAACCCTCACCCTAACCCTCACCTTAACCCTAAACCTAACCCTAACACTAACCCTAACACCCTAAATCCTAAACCCTAAACCACGAAAAACCCTAAACACTAATTCCAAAAGCACCCAAAACCCTAAATTATAAACACTAAACGCTAAAAAACCCTAAACCCTAAACCCTAAACACTAAACCCTAAACAAGCCTAAACCCTAAAACCATTAACACTATACCCTAAACAACCCTAAACCCTTAACCCTAAACATTATACCCTAAACCCTAAAACACTATACAAACTTAAACCCTATACCTTAAAATATCCTAAATCATAAATCCTGAACAAACCTAAACACTAAATTATAAACAACCCTAAAAAACCCTAAACAACTCTAAACGCTAAAACCTAAACAACCCTAAACATTAAACAATCTTAAACGCTAAACCCTATACCCTAAACCTAAACCACCCTAAAACTTAAACAATCCTAAACCCTAAACCTTAAACCATAAACCCTAAATTTTAAACCATAAATCTAAGAATAACCATAACCCTAACCCTAAACCTAAACCTAAACCTAACCCTAACCCCAACCCTAACCTTAACCCCATAACCCTAACCCTAACCTTAAGCCTAACATAACCCCATAACCCTAACTCTAACCCTAACTCTAACCCTAACTCTAACCCTAATGCTAACCGTAACCCTAACCCTAACCCTAACCCTAACCCCTTAACCTTAATCTTTAAATCCTAAACCCTGAACAACCATAAATCCTAAACCCTGAACAACCCTAAATCATTAAACCTGAATAACCCTAAACACTAACCTCTACACAACCCTAAACAACCCTAATCACTAAACCATAAACAACCCTAAACACTAAAACCTAAACAACCCTATACCCTAAAGCTTAAACACTAAACCCTAAATAACCCTAAACCCTAAACCATTAACATTATACCCTGAACAACACTAAACACTAAACCCAAAACAACTCTAAAACCTAAACCTTAAACACTAAACCTTAAACAACCCTAAACCCTAAACCCTAAACCCTAAACCTAACAATAACCATAACCCTAACCCTAACCCCTAACCCTTACCCTAACCCTAACCCTAACCCTAATCCTAACCCTAACCCTAACCCTAACCCTAACCTTAACCCTAACCCTAACCCTAACCCTAACCCTAATCCTAACCCTAACCTTAACCCTAATCCTAACCCTAACCCTAACCCTAACCCTAACCGTAACCATAACACTAAACTCTAAACCCTAAACCTAATCCACCCTAAACCTTAAACAATCCTAAACCATAAACCTTAGTCCCGAAATCCTAAATCTAACAATAAACCTAAACCTAACCCTAAATCTAACCATAACCCTAACCATAACCCTAAACCCTCCCTGACTTTAACCCTAACCCTAACCCTAACCCTAACCCTAAACCTAACCCTGACCCTAATCCTAACACTAACCCTATTTCTAATTCTAACCCTAACACTAATCCTAAAATTAAACCTAACCCCCTAATAATAACCCTAACCCTAACACTAACCCTAACCCCTAACCCTAACCCCTACCCTAACCCTAACCTAACCCTAACCCTAACCCCAACCCTAACCCAAACCCTAACACTAACCCCCTAACTTTTACCATAACCCTAACCCTAACCCTAACCCTAACCCTTACCATAACCCTAACCCTAACCCTAACCCCATCCCTAACCCTAACCCTAACCGTAACCATAACACTAAACTCTAAACCCTAAACCTAGTCCACCCTAAATCTTAAACAATCCTAAACCATAAACCTTAAACCCTAAACCCTAAATGTAACAATAAACCTAAACCTAACCTTAAATCTAACCCTAACCCTATCCCTAACACTAAACCTAACCCTGACACTAAACCTAACCCTAATCCTAACCCTAACCTTAACCCTAACCCTAACCCTAACCCTAACTCTAACCCTAACTCTAACCCTAACCCTAACCCTAACCGTAACCATAATACTAAACTCTAAACCCTAAACCTAATCTACCCTAAACCTTAAACAATCCTAAACCTTAAACCTTAAACCCTAAACCCTAAATCTAACAATAAACCTAAACCTAACCCTAAATCTAACCCTAACCCTAACCCTAACCCTAACCCTAAACCTAACCCTAAACTTCACATTATCCCTAATTCTAACACTAAACCCTAAACTTTAAATCTAACCCTAACCCTAACCCTACCCTTAACCCTAACCCTAACCATATCCCTAAACCTAACCCTGACCCTAATCCTAACACTAACCCTATTTCTAATTCTAACTCTAACACTAATCCTAAACTAAAACCTAACCCCCTATTAATAACCCTAACACTAAACCTAACCCTAACCCTAACCCTAACCCTAGCCCTAACACTAACCCCTAACCCCTAACACTAACCCTAACCCTAACCCCTAACCCTAACCCTAACCCTAACCCTTACCCTAACACTAACACTAACCTTAACCCTAACCCTAACCTTAACCCTCACCCTAACCCTCACCTTAACCCTAAACCTAACCCTAACACTAACCCTAACACCCTAAATCCTAAACCCTAAACCCCAAAAAACCCTAAACACTAATTCCAAAAGCACCCTAAACCCTAAACTATAAACACTGAACGCTAAAAACCCTAAACCCTAAACCCTAAACACTAAACACTAAACAAGCCTAAACCCTAAAACCATTAACACTATACCCTAAACAACCATAAACCCTTAACCCTAAACATTATACCCTAAACCCTAAAACACTATACAACCTTAAACCCTAAACCTTAAAATATCCTAAATCATAAATCCTGAACCACCCTAAACACTAAATCATAAACAACCCTAAAAAACCCTAAACAACTCTAAACGCTAAAACCTAAACAACCCTAACCATTAAACAATCTTAAACGCTAAACCCTATACCCTAAACCTAAACCACCCTAAAACTTAAACAATCCTAAACCCTAAACCTTAAACCATAAACCCTAAAATTTAAACCTTAAATCTAAGAATAACCCTAACCCTAACCCTAACCCTAAACCTAAACCTAACCCTAACCCAAACCCTAACCTTAACCCCATAACCCTAACCCTAACCTTAAGCCTAACATAACCCCATAACCCTAACTCTAACCCTAATTCTAACCCTAATGCTAACCCTAACCCTAACCCTAACCCTAACCCTAACCCCTTAACCTTAATCCCTAAATCCTAAACCCTGAACAACAATAAATCCTAAACCCTGAACAACCCTAAATCATAAACCCTGAATAACCCTAATCACTAACCTCTAAACAACCCTAAACAACCCTAATCACTAAACCATAAACAACCCTAAACACTAAATCCTAAACAACCCTATACCCTAAACCTTAAACACTAAACCCTAAATAACCCTAAACCCTAAACCATTAACACTATACCCTAAAGAACACTAAACACTAAACCCAAAACCACCATAAAACCTAAACCTTAAACACTAAACCTTAAACAACCCTAAACCCTAAACACTAAACCCTAAACAACCCTAAACTTTTAACCCTAAACACTATACCCTAAACAACCGTAAACCTTAAACAATCCTAAACTCTGAACCCTAAACCCTTAACCTAAACCACCCTAAAACTTAAACAATCCTAAACCCTAAACCTTAAACCCTGAACACAAAACCCTAAACCCTAAACCTAACAATAACCATAACCCTAACTCTAACACCTAACCCTTACCCTAACCCTAACCCTAACCCTAATCCTAACCCTAGCCCTAACCCTAACCCTAACCCTAAACCTAATCCTAACCCTTACCTTAACCCTAATCCTAACCCTAACCCTAACCCTAACCGTAACCATAACACTAAACTCTAAACCCTAAACCTAATCCACCCTAAACCTTAAACAATCCTAAACCATAAACCTTAGACCCCAAATCCTAAATCTACAAATAAACCTAAACCTAACCCTAAATCTAACCCTAACCCTAACCCTAACCCTAAACCCTCCCTGACCCTAACCCTAACCCTAACCCTAACCCTAACCCTAAACCTAACCCTGACCCTAATCCTAACACTAACCCTATTTCTAATTCTAACCCTAACACTAATCCTAAACTTAAACCTAACCCCCTAATAATAACCCTAACCCTTTCACTAACCCTAACCCCTAACCCAAACCCTAACCCTAACCCTAACCCTAACCTAACCCTAACCCTAACCCTAACCCTAACCTAACCCTAACCCTAACCCTAACCCTAACACAAACCCTAACACTAACCCCCTAACTTTTACCCTAACCCTAACCCTAACCCTAAACCTAACCCTTACTATAACCCTAACCCTATCTCTAAACCCATCCCTAACCCTAACCCTAACCGTAACCATAACACTAAACTCTAAACCCTTAACCTAATCCACCCTAAACCTTAAACAATCCTAAACCATAAACCTTAAACCCTAAACCCTAAATCTAACAATAAACCTAAACCTAACCCTAAATCTAACCCTAACCTTATCCCTAACCCTAAACCTAATCCTGACCCTAAACCTAACCCTAATCCTAACACTAACCATAACCATAACCCTATCACTAACCCTAACCTTAACCCTAACCCTAACCCTAACCCTAACCCTAACTCTAACCCTAACCCTAACCGTAACCATAATACTAAACTCTAAACCCTAAACCTAATCCACCCTTAAACTTAAACAATCCTAAACCATAAACCTTAAACCCTAAACCCTAAATCTAACAATAAACCTAAACCTAACCCTAAATCTAACCCTAACCCTAACCCTAACACTAAACATAAACCTGACCCTAACCCTAATCCTAATCCTAACACTAATCATAACCCAAACACTAACCCTAACCCTAACCCTAAACCTAACCCTAAACCTCACACTATCCCTAATCCTAACACTAAACCCTAAACTTTAATTCTAACCCTAACCCTAACCCTACCCTTAACCCTAACCCTAACCATATTTCTAAACCTAACACTGACCCTAATCCTAACACTAACCCTATTTCTAATTCTAACCCTAACACTAATCCTAAACTAAAACCTAAACCCCTAATAATAACCCTAACACTAAACCTAACCCTAACCCTAACCCTAACCCTAACCCTAACCCTAACACTAACCCCTAACCCCTAACACTAACCCTAACCCAAACACCTAACCCTAACCCTAACCCTAACCCTAACCTTAACCCTAACCCTAACCCTAACCCTAACCCTATCCCTAACCCTAACCCTTATTCTAACACTAACACTAACCTTAACCCTAACCCTAACCTTAACCCTCACACTAACCCTCACCTTAACCTTAAACCTAACCCTAACCCTAACCCTAACACCCTAAATCCTAAACCCTAAACCCTGAAAAACCCTAAACACTAATTCCAAAAGCACCCTAAACCCTAAACTATAAACACTAAACGCTAAAAAACCCTAAACCCTAAACGCTAAACACTAAACCCTAAACAAGCCTAAACCCTAAAACCATTAACACTATACCCTAAACAACCCTAAACCCTTAACCCTAAACATTATACCCTAAACCCTAAAACACTATACAACCTTAAACCCTAAACCTTAAAATATCCTAAATCATAAATCCTGAACAACCCTAAACACTAAATTATAAACAACCCTAAAAAACTCTAAACAACTCTAAACGCTAAAACCTAAACAACCCTAACCATTAAACAATCTTAAACGCGAAATTCTATACCCTAAACCTAAACCACCCTAAAACTTAAACAATCCTAAACTCTAAACCTTAAACCATAAACCCTAAATTTTAAACCATAAATCTAAGAATAACCATAACCCTAACCCTAACCCCAACCCTAACCTTAACCCCATAACCCTAACCCTAACCTTAAGCCTAACATAACCCCATAACCCTAACTCTAACCCTAACTCTAACCCTAATGCTAACCCTAACCCTAACCCTAACCCTAACCCCTTAACCTTAATCCCTAAATCCTAAACCCTGAACAACCATAAATCCTAAACCCTGAACAACCCTAAATCATAAACCCTGAATAACCCTAAACACTAACCTCGAAACAACCCTAAACAACCCTAATCACTAAACCATAAACAACCCTAAACACTAAACCCTAAACAACCCTATACCTTAAACCTTAAACACTAAACCCTAAATAACCCTAAACCCTAAACCATTAACACTATACCCTAAACAACACTAAACACTAAACCCAAAACAACCCTAAAACCTAAACCTTAAACACTAAACCTTAAACAACCCTAAACCCTAAACACTAAACCCTAAAAAAACCCTAAACTTTTCACCCTAAACACTATACCCTAAACAACCCTAAAACTTAAACAATCCTAAACTCTAAACCCTAAACCCTTAACCTAAACCACCCTAAATCTTAAACAATCCAAAACCCTAAACCTTAAACCCTAAACAATAAACCCTAAACCCTAAACCTAACAATAACCATAACCCTAACCCTAACCCCTAACCCTTACCCTAACCCTTACTCTAACCCTAATCGTAACCCTAACCCTAACCCTAACCCAAACCCTAACCCTAACCCTAACCCTAAACCTAACCCTAATCTTAACCCTAATCCTAACCCTAACCCTAAACCTAACCGTAACCCTAACCCTAAAACTAATCCTAACCCTAACCCTAACCCTAACCCTAACCCTAACCCTAAACCTAACCCTAAACCTAATCCTAACCCTAAACTTAACCCTAATCCTAACCCTAACCCTAACCCTAACCGTAACCATAACACTAAACTCTAAACCATAAACCTAATCCACCCTAAACCTTAAACAATCCTAAACCATAAACCTTAGACCTTAAATCCTAAATCTAACAATAAACCTAAACCTAACCTAAATCTAACCCTAACCCTAACCCTAACCCTAAACCCTCCCTGACCCTAACCCTAACCCTAACCCTAAACCTAACCCTGACCCTAATGCTAACACTAAACCTATTTCTAATTCTAACCTTAACACTAATCCTAAACTTAAACCTAACCCCCTAATAATAATCCTAACCCTTTCACTAACCCTAACCCCTAACCCTAACCCTAACCCTAACCCTAACCCTAACCTAACCCTAACCCTAACCCTAACCCTTACCCTAACCTAAACCTAACCCTAACCCTAACACAAACCCTAACACTAACCCCCTAACTTTTACCCTAACCCTAACCCTAACCCTAAACCTAACACTTACCATAACCCTAACCCTAACCCTAACCCCATCCCTACCCCTAACCCTAACCGTAACCATAACAATAAACTCTAAACCCTAAACCTAATCCACCCTAAACCTTAAACAATCCTAAACAATAAACCTTAAACCCCAAACCCTAAATCTAACAATAAACCTAAACCTAACCCTAAATCTAACCCTAAACCTAACCCTGACCTAACCCTAACCCTAATCCTAACACTAACCATAACCCTAACCCTAACACTAACCCTAACCTTAACCCAAACCCTAACCCTAACCCTAACCCTAACTCTAACCCTAACCCTAACCCTAACCGTAACCATAATACTAAACTCTAAACCCTTAACCTAATCCACCCTTAAACTTAAACAATCCTAAACCATAAACCTTAAACCCTAAACCCTAAATCTAACAATAAACCTAAACCTAACCCTAAATCTAACCCTAACCCTAACCCTAACCCTAAACATAAACCTGACCCTAACCCTAATCCTAATCCTAACACTAATCATAACCCAAACACTAACCCTAACCCTAACCCTAAACCTAACCCTAAACCTCACACTATCCCTAATCCTAACACTAAACCCTAAATTTTAATTCTAACCCTAACCCTAACCCTACCCTTAACCCTAACCCTAACCATATTTCTAAACCTAACCCTGACCCTAATCCTAACACTAACCCTATTTCTAATTCTAACCCGAACACTAATCCTAAACTAAAACCTAACCCCCTAATAATAACCCTAACACTAAACCTAACCCTAACCCTAACCCTAACCCTAACACTAACCCCTAACCCCTAACACTAACCCAAACTCAAACCCCTAACCCTAACCCTAACCCTAACCCTAACCTCAACCCTAACCCTAACCCTAACCCTAACCCTATCCCTAACCCTAACCATTATTCTAACACTAACACTAACCTTAACCCTAACCCTAACCTTAACCCTCACCCTAACCCTCACCTTAACCCTAAACCTAACCCTAACACTAACCCTAACACACTAAATCCTAAACCCTAAACCCCGAAAAACCCTAAACACTAATTCCAAAAGCACCCTAAACCCTAAACTATAAACACTAAACGCTAAAAAACCCTAAACCCTAAACCCTAAACACTAAACCCTAAACAAGCTTAAACCCTAAAACCATTAACACTATACCCTAAACAACCCTAAACCCTTAACACTAAACATTATACCCTAAACCCTAAAACACTATACAACCTTAAACCCTAAACCTTAAAATTCCTAAATCATAAATCCTGAACAACCCTAAACACTAAATCATAAACAACCCTAAAAAACCCTAAACAACTCTAAACGCTAAAGCCTAAACAACCCTAAACATTAAACAATCTTAAACGCTAAACCCTATACTCTAAACCTAAACCACCCTAAAACTTAAACAATCCTAAACCCTAAACCTTAAACCATAAACCCTAAATTTTAAACCATAAATCTAAGAATAACCATAACCCTAACCCTAACCCTAAACCTAAACCTAACCCTAACCCCAACCTAACCTTAACCCCATAACCCTAACCCTAACCTTAAGCCTAACATAACCCCATAACCTTAACTCTAACCCTAACTCTAACCCTAATGCTAACCCTAACCCTAACCCTAACGCTAACCTTAACCCCTTAACCTTAATCCCTAAATCCTAAACCCTGAACAACCATAAATCCTAAACCCTGAACAACCCTAAATCATAAACCCTGAATAACCCTAAACACTAACCTCTAAACAACCCTAAACAACCCTAATCACTAAACCATAAACAACCCTAAACACTAAACCCTAAACAACCCTATACCCTAAACCTTAAACACTAAACCCTAAATAACCCTAAACCCTAAACCATTAACACTATACCCTAAACAACACTAAACACTAAACCCAAAACAACCCTAAAACCTAAACCTTAAACACTAAACCTTAAACAACCCTAAACCCTAAACACTAAACCCTAAACAACCCTAAACTTTAACCCTAAACACTATACCCTAAACAACCCTAAACCTTAAACAATCCTAAACTCTAAACCCTAAACCCTTAACCTAAACCACCCTAAATCTTAAACAATCCTAAACCCTAAACCTTAAACCCTAAACACTAAACCCTAAACCCTAAACCTAACAATAACCATAACCCTAACCCTAACCCCTAACCCTTACCCTAACCCTAACCCTAACCCTAATCCTAACCCTAACCGTAACCCTAACCCTAACCTTAACCCTAACCCTAACCCTAACCCTAACCCTAATCCTAACCCTAACCTTAACCCTAATCCTAACCCTAACCCTAACCCTAACCCTAACCGTAACCATAACACTAAACTCTAAACCCTAAACCTAATCCACCCTAAACCTTAAACAATCCTAAACCATAAACCTTAGACCATAAATCCTAAATCTAACAATAAACCTAAACCTAACTCTAAATCTAACCATAACCCTAACCCTAACCCTAAACCCTCCCTGACTTTAACCCTAACCCTAACCCTAACCCTAACCCTAAACCTAACCCTGACCCTAATCCTAACACTAACCCTATTTCTAATTCTAACCCTAACACTAATCCTAAAATTAAACCTAACCCCCTAATAATAACCCTAACCCTAACACTAACCCTAACCCCTAACCCTAACCCCTACCCTAACCCTAACCTAACCCTAACCCTAACCCCAACCCTAACCCAAACCCTAACACTAACCCCCTAACTTTTACCATAACCCTAACCCTAACCCTAACCCTAACCCTTACCATAACCCTAACCCTAAACGTAACCCCATCCCTAACCCTAACCCTAACCGTAACCATAACACTAAACTCTAAACCCTAAACCTAGTCCACCCTAAACCTTAAACAATCCTAAACCATAAACCTTAAACCCTAAACCCTAAATGTAACAATAAACCTAAACCTAACCTTAAATCTAACCCTAACCCTATCCCTAACTCTAAACCTAACCCTGACCCTAAACCTAACCCTAATCCTAACACTAACCATAACCCTAACCCTAACATTAACCCTAACCCCTAACCCAAACCCTAACCCTAACTCTAACCCTAACCTAACCCTAACCCTAACCCTAACCCTAACCTAACCCTAACCCTAACCCTAACCCTAACACAAACCCTAACACTAACCCCCTAACTTTTACCCTAACCCTAACCCTAACCCTAAACCTAACCCTTACTATAACCCTAACCCTATCTCTAAACCCATCCCTAACCCTAACCCTAACCGTAACCATAACACTAAACTCTAAACCCTTAACCTAATCCACCCTAAACCTTAAACAATCCTAAACCATAAACCTTAAACCCTAAACCCTAAATCTAACAATAAACCTAAATCTAACCCTAAATCTAACCCTAACCTTATCCCTAACCCTAAACCTAACCCTGACCCTAACCCTAACCCTAATCCTAACACTAACCATAACCATAACCCTATCACTAACCCTAACCTTAACCCTAACCCTAACCCTAACCCTAACCCTAACCCTAACTCTAACCCTAACCCTAACCGTAACCATAATACTAAACTCTAAACCCTAAACCTAATCCACCCTTAAACTTAAACAATCCTAAACCATAAACCTTAAACCCTAAACCCTAAATCTAACAATAAACCTAAACCTAACCCTAAATCTAACCCTAACCCTAACCCTAACACTAAACATAAACCTGACCCTAACCCTAATCCTAATCCTAACACTAATCATAACCCAAACACTAACCCTAACCCTAACCCTAAACCTAACCCTAAACCTCACACTATCCCTAATCCTAACACTAAACCCTAAACTTTAATTCTAACCCTAACCCTAACCCTACCCTTAACCCTAACCCTAACCATATTTCTAAACCTAACACTGACCCTAATCCTAACACTAACCCTATTTCTAATTCTAACCCTAACACTAATCCTAAACTAAAACCTAAACCCCTAATAATAACCCTAACACTAAACCTAACCCTAACCCTAACCCTAACCCTAACCCTAACACTAACCCCTAACCCCTAACACTAACCCTAACCCAAACACCTAACCCTAACCCTAACCCTAACCCTAACCTTAACCTTAACCCTAACCCTAACCCTAACCCTAACCCTATCCCTAACCCTAACCCTTATTCTAACACTAACACTAACCTTAACCCTAACCCTAACCTTAACCCTCACACTAACCCTCACCTTAACCTTAAACCTAACCCTAACCCTAACACCCTAAATCCTAAACCCTAAACCCCGAAAAACCCTAAACACTAATTCCAAAAGCACCCTAAACCCTAAACTATAAACACTAAACGCTAAAAAAGCCTAAACCCTAAACGCTAAACACTAAACCCTAAACAAGCCTAAACCCTAAAACCATTAACACTATACCCTAAACAACCCTAAACCCTTAACCCTAAACATTATACCCTAAACTCTAAAACACTATACAACCTTAAACCCTAAACCTTAAAATATCCTAAATCATAAATCCTGAACAACCCTAAACACTAAATTATAAACAACCCTAAAAAACTCTAAACAACTCTAAACGCTAAAACCTAAACAACCCTAACCATTAAACAATCTTAAACGCTAAATTCTATACCCTGAACCTAAATCACCCTAAAACTTAAACAATCCTAAACTCTAAACCTTAAACCATAAACCCTAAATTTTAAACCATAAATCTAAGAATAACCATAACCCTAACCCTAACCCCAACCCTAACCTTAACCCCATAACCCTAACCCTAACCTTAAGCCTAACATAACCCCATAACCCTAACTCTAACCCTAACTCTAACCCTAATGCTAACCCTAACTCTAACACTAACCCTAACCCCTTAACCTTAATCCCTAAATCCTAAACCCTAAACAACCATAAATCCTAAACCCTGAACAACCCTAAATCATAAACCCTGAATAACCCTAAACACTAACCTCGAAACAACCCTAAACAACCCTAATCACTAAACCATAAACAACCCTAAACACTAAAACCTAAACAACGCTATACCTTAAACCTTAAACACTAAACCCTAAATAACCCTAAACCCTAAACCATTAACACTATACCCTAAACAACACTAAACACTAAACCCAAAACAACCCTAAAACCTAAACCTTAAACACTAAACCTTAAACAACCCTAAACCCTAAACACTAAACCCTAAACAACCCTAAACTTTTCACCCTAAACACTATACCCTAAACAACCCTAAACCTTAAACAATCCTAAACTCTAAACCCTAAACCCTTAACCTAAAGCACCCTAAATCTTAAACAATCCAAAACCCTAAACCTTAAACCCTAAACACTAAACCCTAAACCCTAAACCTAACAATAACCATAACCCTAACCCTAACCCCTAACCCTTACCCTAAACCTTACCCTAACCCTAATCGTAACCCTAACCCTAACCCTAACCCAAACCCTAACCCTAACCCTAACCCTAAACCTAACCCTAATCTTAACCCTAATCCTAACCCTAACCCTAACCCTAACCGTAACCCTAACCCTAAAACTAATCCTAACCCTAACCCTAACCCTAACCCTAACCCTAACCCTAAACCTAACCCTAAACCTAATCCTAACCCTAAACTTAACCCTAATCCTAACCCTAACCCTAACCCTAACCGTAACCATAACACTAAACTCTAAACCATAAACCTAATCCACCCTAAACCTTAAACAATCCTAAACCATAAACCTTAGACCCTAAATCCTAAATCTAACAATAAACCTAAACCTAACCTAAATCTAACCCTAACCCTAACCCTAACCCTAAACCCTCCCTGACCCTAACCCTAACCCTAACCCTAAACCTAACCCTGACCCTAATGCTAACACTAACCCTATTTCTAATTCTAACCCTAACACTAATCCTAAACTTAAACCTAACCCCCTAATAATAATCCTAACCCTTTCACTAACCCTAACCCCTAACCCTAACCCTAACCCTAACCCTTACCCTAACCTAAACCTAACCCTAACCCTAACACAAACCCTAACACTAACCCCCTAACTTTTACCCTAACCCTAACCCTAACCCTAAACCTAACACTTACCATAACCCTAACCCTAACCCTAACCCCATCCCTAACCCTAACCCTAACCGTAACCATAACAATAATCTCTAAACCCTAAACCTAATCCATCCTAAACCTTAAACAATCCTAAACAATAAACCTTAAACCCCAAACCCTAAATCTAAAAATAAACCTAAACCTAACCCTAAATCTAACCCTAACCCTATCCCTAACCCTAAACCTAACCCTGACCTAACCCTAACCCTAATCCTAACACTAACCATAACCCTAACCCTAACACTAACCCTAACCTTAACCCAAACCCTAACCCTAACCCTAACCCTAACTCTAACCCTAACCCTAACCCTAACCGTAACCATAATACTAAACTCTAAACCCTTAACCTAATCCACCCTTAAACTTAAACAATCCTAAACCATAAACCTTAAACCCTAAACCCTAAATCTAACAATAAACCTAAACCTAACCCTAAATCTAACCCTAACCCTAACCCTAACCCTAAACATAAACCTGACCCTAACCCTAATCCTAATCCTAACACTAATCATAACCCAAACACTAACCCTAACCCTAACCCTAAACCTAACCCTAAACCTCACACTAACCCTAATACTAACACTAAACCCTAAATTTTAATTCTAACCCTAACCCTAACCCTACCCTTAACCCTAACCCTAACCATATTTCTAAACCTAACCCTGACCCTAATCCTAACACTAACCCTATTTCTAATTCTAACCCTAACACTAATCCTAAACAAAACCTAACCCCCTAATAATAACCCTAACACTAAACCTAACCCTAACCCTAACCCTAACCCTAACCCTAACCCTAACACTAACCCCTAACCCCTAACACTAACCAAAACTCAAACCCCTAACCCTAACCCTAACCCTAACCCTAACCTCAACCCTAACCCTAACCCTAACCCTAACCCTATCCCTAACCCTAACCATTATTCTAACATTAACACTAACCTTAACCCTAACCCTAACCTTAACCCTCACCCTAACCCTCACCTTAACCCTAAACCTAACCCTAACACTAACCCTAACACCCTAAATCCTAAACCCTAAACCCCGAAAAACCCTAAACACTAATTCCAAAAGCACCCTAAACCCTAAACTATAAACACTAAACTCTAAAAAACCCTAAACCCTAAACCCTAAACACTAAACCCTAAACAAGCTTAAACCCTAAAACCATTAACACTATACCCTAAACAACCCTAAACCCTTAACACTAAACATTATACCCTAAACCCTAAAACACTATACAACCTTAAACCCTAAACCTTAAAATTCCTAAATCATAAATCCTGAACAACCCTAAACACTAAATCATAAACAACCCTAAAAAACTCTAAACAACTCTAAACGCTAAAACCTAAACAACCCTAAACATTAAACAATCTTAAACGCTAAACCCTATACCCTAAACCTAAACCACCCTAAAACTTAAACAATCCTAAACCCTAAACCTTAAACCATAAACTCTAAATTTTAAACCATAAATCTAAGAATAACCATAACCCTAACCCTAACCCTAAACCTAAACCTAACCCTAACCCCAACCTAACCTTAACCCCATAACCCTAACCCTAACCTTAAGCCTAACATAACCCCATAACCTTAACTCTAACCCTAACTCTAACCCTAATGCTAACCCTAACCCTAACCCTAACGCTAACCTTAACCCCTTAACCTTAATCCCTAAATCCTAAACCCTGAACAACCATAAATCCTAAACCCTGAACAACCCTAAATCATAAACCCTGAATAACCCTAAACACTAACCTCTAAACAACCCTAAACAACCCTAATCACTAAACCATAAACAACCCTAAACACTAAACCCTAAACAACCCTATACCCTAAACCTTAAACACTAAACCCTAAATAACCCTAAACCCTAAACCATTAACACTATACCCTAAACAACACTAAACACTAAACCCAAAACAACCCTAAAACCTAAACCTTAAACACTAAACCTTAAACAACCCTAAACCCTAAACACTAAACCCTAAACAACCCTAAACTTTAACCCTAAACACTATACCCTAAACAACCCTAAACCTTAAACAATCCTAAACTCTAAACCCTAAACCCTTAACCTAAACCACCCTAAATCTTAAACAATCCTAAACCCTAAACCTTAAACCCTAAACACTAAACCCTAAACCCTAAACCTAACAATAACCATAACCCTAACCCTAAGCCCTAACCCTTACCCTAACCCTAACCCTAACCCTAATCCTAACCCTAAACCTAACCCTAACCCTAACCCTAACCCTAACCCTAACCCTAAACCTAATCCTAACCCTAACCTTAACCCTAATCCTAACCCTAACCCTAACGCTAACCCTAACCGTAACCATAACACTAAACTCTAAACCCTAAACCTAATCCACCCTAAACCTTAAACAATCCTAAACCATAAACCTTAGACCCTAAATCCTAAATCTAACAATAAACCTAAACCTAACCCTAAATCTAACCCTAACTCTAACCCTAACCCTAAACTCTCCCTGACCCTAACCCTAACCCTAACCCTAACCCTAACCCTAAACCTAACCCTGACCCTAATCCTAACACTAACCCTATTTCTAATTCTAACCCTAACACTAATCCTAAACTTAAACCTAACCCCCTAATAATAACCCTAACCCTAACCCTAACCCTAACCTAAACCTAACCCTAACCCTAACCCTAACCCTAACCCTAACCTAACCCTAACCCTAACCCTAACCCTAACACTAACCCCTAACCCTTACCCTAACCCTAACCCTAACCCTAACCCTAACCATTACCCTAACCATAACCCTAACCCTAACCCTAACCCTAACACTAACCATAACCATAACACTAAACTCTAAACCCTAAACCTAGTCCACCCTAAACCTTAAACAATCCTAAACCATAAACCTTAAACCCTAAACCCTAAATCTAACAATAAACCTAAACCTGACCCTAAATCTAACCCTAACACGAACCCTAACCCTCAACCTAACCCTGACCCTAACCCTAACCCTAATCCTAACACTAACCATATCCCTAACCCTAACCCTAACCCTAACCTTAACCCTAACCCTAACCCTAACCCTAACCCTAACCCTAACCCTAACCCTAAACCTAACCCTAACCCCTTAACCTTAATCCCTAAATCCTAAACCCTGAACAACCATAAATCCTAAACCCTGAACAACCGTAAATCATAAACCCTGAATAACCCTAAACACTAACCTCTAAACAACCCTAAACAACCCTAATCACTAAACCATAAACAACCCTAAACACTAAACCCTAAACAACACTATACCCTAAACCTTAAACACTAAACCCTAAATAACCCTAAACCCTAAACCATTAACACTATGCCCTAAAGAACACTAAACATTAACCCAAAACAACCCTGAAACCTAAACCTTAAACACTAAAACTTAAACAACCATAAACCCTAAACACTAAAGCCTAAACAACCCTAAACTTTTAACCCTAAACACTATACCCTAAACAACCCTAAACCTTAAACCATCCTAAAGTCTAAACCCTAAACCCTTAACCTAAACCACCCTAAATCTTAAACAATCCTAAACCCTAAACCTTAAACCCTAAACACTAAACCCTAAACCCTAAACCTAACAATAACCATAACCCTAACCCTAACCCCTAACCCTTACCCTAACACTAACCCTAACCCTAATCCTAACCCTAACCCTAACCCTAACCCTAACCCTAACCCTAACCCTAACCCTAACCCTCACCCTAAACCTAATCCTAACCCTAACCTTAACCCTAATCCTAACCCTAACCCTAACCCTAACCCTAACCGTAACCATAACACTAAACTCTAAACCCTAAACCTAATCCACCCTAAAACTTAAACAATCCTAACCCATAAATCTTAGACCCTAAATCCTAAATCTAACAATAAACATAAACCTAACCCTAAATCTAACCCTAACCCTAACCCTAACCCTAAACCCTCCCTGACCCTAACCCTAACCCTAACCCTAACCCTAACCCTAACCCTAAACCTAACCCTGACCCTAATCCTAACACTAACCCTATTTCTAATTCTAACCCTAACACTAATCCTAAACTTAAACCTAACCCCCTAATAATAACCCCAACCCTAACACTAACCCTAACCCCTAACCTTAATCCTAACCCTAACCCTAACCCTAACCCTAACACTAACCCCTAACCCTTACCCTAACCCTAACCCTAACCCTAACCCTAACCATTACATTAACCCTAAACCTAACCCTAACCCTAACCCTAACCCTAACACTAACCGTAACCATAACACTAAACTCTAAACCCTAAACCTAATCCACCCTAAATCTTAAACAATCCTAAACCATAAACCTTAAACCCTAAACCCTAAATCTAACAATAAACCTAAACCTGACCCTAAATCTAACCCTAACCCTAACTCTAACCCTAAACCTAACCCTGACCCTAACCCTAACCCTAATCCTAACACTAACCATAACCCTAACCCTAACCCTAACCCTAAACTTAACCCTAACCCTAACCCTAACCCTAACCCTAACCCTAACCCTAACCCCTTAACCTTAATCCCTAAATCCTAAACCCTGAACAACCATAAATCCTAAACCCTGAACAACCCTAAATCATAAACCCTGGATAACCCTAAACACTAACCTCTAAACAACCCTAAACAACCCTAATCACTAAACCATAAAAAACCCTAAACACTAAACCCTAAACAACCCTATACCCTAAACCTTAAACACTAAACCCTAAATAACCCTAAACCCTAAACCATTAACACTATACCCTAAACACCACTAAACACTAAACCCAAAACAACCCTAAAACCTAAACCTTAAACACTAAACCTTAAACAACCCTAAACCCTAAACACTAAACCCTAGACAACCCTAAACTTTTAATCCTAAACACTATACCCTAAACAACCCTAAACCTTAAACAATCCTAAACTCTAAACCCTAAACCCTTAACCTAAACCACCCTAAATCTTAAACAATCCTAAACCCTAAACCTTAAACCCTAAACACTAAACCCTAAACCCTAAACCTAACAATAACCATATCCCTAACCCTAACCCCTAACCCTTACCCTAACCCTAACCCGAACCCTAATCCTAACCCTAACCCTAACCCTAACCCTAACCCTAACCCTAACCCTAACTTTAACCCTAACCCTAATCCTAACACTAAACCCTAAACCCTAAACCTAACCCTAACCCTAAAACTAAACTTTAAATCCTAAACCTAATCTACCCTAAACCTTAAACAATCCTAAACCCTAAACCCTGAACCCTAAACCTAACCCTAACCCTAACCCTAACACTAACCATAACCCTAACACTAAATTGTAAACCCTAAATTTAATTTACGATAAACCTTAAACAATCCTAAAACCTAAACCTTTACCCTAAACCCTAAACCCTAAACCTAACAATATCCATGACCCTAAACGTAACCCTAAACCTAACCCTAACCCTAACCCTAATCCGAACACTAAACACTAAACCCTAAACCTAACCCTAACCTTAACACTAAACTCTAAACCCTAAACCTAATCTACCCTAAACCTTAAACAATCCTAAACCCAAAACCTTAGACCCTAAACACTAAACCCTAAACCTAACAATAAACCTAACCCTAACCCTAACCCTAACCTTAACCTTAAACCTAACCCTAACCGTAACCCTAACCCTAAACCTAACCCTAACCTTAAGCCTAACCATAAACCTAAACCTAACCCTAAACCTAACCTTAACCCTAACCCTAACCCTAAAGCTAACAATAAACATAATCATAACCCTTACCCTAACCCTAACCCTAACCCTAACCGTAACCCTAACCCTAACCCTAACCGTAACACTAACCCTAACCCTAAACCTAACCCTAACCCTAACCCTAACCCTAACCTTAACCTTATCCATAACACTAAACTCTAAATCCTAAACCTAATCCACCCTAAACCTTAAAAAATCCTAAACCATAAACCTTAAACCCTAAACCCTAAATCTAACAATAAACCTAAACCTAAACGTAAATCTATCCCTAACCCTAACCCTAATC